>NW_027276387.1:0-40411 GCF_030028105.1 Mobula birostris | reverse complement strand
AAATCACATACCTCAAACTCCTGCCCTGAAACTCATGCACTGAAACTCATGCACTGAATCTCATGCCCTCAAGTTCCTGGACTGAAACTCATGCCCTGAATCTCATGACCTGAAACTCATGCCCTGAACCTCATGCCCTGAAACTCAAGCCCTGAATCTCATTCCCTGAAACTCATGCCCTAAATCACATACCCTGAAACTCCTGCCCTAAAACTCATACACTGAAACTCATGCCCTAAAACTCCTGCCCTGAAACTCATGCCCTGAAACTCATGCCCTGAAACTCATGCCCTGAATCTCCTGTCCTAAAACTCATGCCCTGAATCTCATGCCCTGAATCTCACGCTCTGAAAGTCGTGCACTGAATCTCATGACCTCAAGTTCCTGCACTGAAACTCATGCCCTGAATCTCATGTCTTGAAACTCCTGCCCTGAATCACCTACCCTGAAACTCATGCCCTGAATCTCATGCCCTGAAACTCCTGCACTGAAACTCATGCCATGAATCTCATATCCTGAAACTCACGCCCTGAATCACATGCCCTGAAACTCCTGCCCTGAAACTCATGCCCTGAAACTCATGCCCTGAATCTCCTGTCCTGAAACTCATGCCCTGAATCTCATGCCCTGAAACACCTGCCCTGAATCTCCTGCCCTGAAAATCATGCCCTGAATCTCATGCCCTGAATCTCATGCTCTGAAACTCATGCACTGAATCTCATGCCCTCAAGTTCCTGCACTGAAACTCATGCCCTGAATCTCATGCCCTGAAACTCATGCCTTGAACCTCATGCCCTGAAACTCATGCCCTAATTCACATACCCTGAAACTCCTGCCCTGAAACTCATGCACTGAAATTCTTGCCCTGAATCACATGCCCTAAAACTCCTGCCCTGAATCATCTGCCCAGAAACTCATGCCCTGAATTACATGCCCTGAAATACCTGCCCTGAATCTCATGCCCTGAAACTCATGCCCTGAATCTCATGCCCTGAAACTCCTGCTCTCAAACTCATGCACTGAAACTCATGCCCTGAATCTCATGCCTTGAAACTCCTGCCCTCAAACTCCTGCACTGAAACTCTTGCCATGAATCTCATATCCTGAAACTCACGCCCTGAATTACATCCCCTGAAACTCATGCCCTGAAACTCATGCCCTGAATCTCCTGTCCTGAAACTCATGCCCTGAATCTCATGCCCTCAAGTTCCTGCACTGAAACTCATGCCCTGAAACTCATGTCCTGAGCCTCATTCCCTGAAACTCATGTCCTGAAACTTATGCCCTGAAACTCATGCCCTTAAACTCAAGCCCTGAATCTCATGCCCTGAATCTCATGCCCTGAAAGTCCTGCACTGAAACACCTGCCCTGAATCTCCTGCCCTGAAAATCATGCCCTGAATTTCATGCCCTGAATCTCATGCTCTGAAACTCATGCACTGAATCTCATGCCCTCAAGTTCCTGGACTGAAACTCATGCCCTGAATCTCATGAATTGAAACTCCTGCCCTGAAACTCATGCACTGAAACTCATGCCCTGAATCACATGCCCTCAACTCCTGCCCTGAATCTCATGCCCTGAAACTCCTGCACTGAAACTCATGCCATGAATCTCATATCCTGAAACTCACGCCCTGAATCACATGCCCTGAAACTCCTGCCCTGAAACTCATGCCCTGAAACTCATGTCCTGAAACCCATGCCCTGAATCTCCTGTCCTGAAACTCATACCCTGAATCTCATGCCCTGAATCTCATGCCCTGAAACTCCTGCACTGAAACACCTGCCCTGAATCTCCTGCCCTGAAAATCATGCCCTGAATCTCATGCCCTGAATTTCATGCTCTGAAACTCGTGCACTGAATCTCATGCCCTCAAGTTCCTGGACTGAGACTCATGCCCTGAATCTCATGACCTGAAACTCATGCCCTGAACCTCATGCCCTGAAACTCAAGCCCTGAATCTCATGCCCTGAAACTCATGCCCTAAATCACATACCCTGAAACACATGCCCTAAATCACATACCCAGAAACTCCTGCCCTGAAACTCATGCACTGAAACTCATGCCCTGAATCACATGCCCTACAACTCCTGCCCTGAAACTCATGCCCTGAAACTCATGCACTGAATCTCCTGTACTAAATCTCGTGCACTGAATCTCATGACCTCAAGTTCCTGCACTGAAACTCATGCCCTGAATCTCATGTCCTGAAACTCCTGCCCTGAATCACCTACCCTGAAACTCATGCTCTGAATCTCATGCCCTGAAACTCCTGCACTGAAACTCATGCCATGAATCTCATATCCTGAAATTCACGCCCTGAATCACATGCCCTGAAACTCCTGCCCTGAAACTCATGCCCTGAAACTCATGTCCTGAAACTCATGCCCTGAATCTCCTGTCCTGAAACTCATGCCCTGAACCTCATGCCCTGAATCTCATGCCCTGAAACTCCTGCACTGAAACACCTGCCCTGAATCTCCTGCCCTGAAAATCATGCCCTGAATCTCATGCCCTGAATCTCATGCTCTGAAACTCGTGCACTGAATCTCATGCCCTCAAGTTCCTGCACTGAAACTCATGCCCTGAATCTCATGCTCTGAAACTCATGCCCTGAACCTCATGCCCTGAAACTCAAGCCCTGAATCTCATGCCCTGAAACTCATGCCCTAAATCACTTACCCTGAAACTCCTGCCCTGAAACTCATGCACTGAAACTCATGCCCTGAATCACATGCCCTAAAACACCTGCCCTGAATCATATGCCCAGAATCTCATGCCCTGAATTACATGCCCTGAAATACCTGCCCTGATCTCATGCCCTGAAACTCATGCCCTGAATCTCATGCCCTGAAACTCCTTCCCTCAAACTCATGCACTGAAACTCATGCCCTGAATCTCATGCCTTGAAACTCCTGCCCTCAAACCCATGCACTGAAACTCAGGCCCTGAATCTCATGCCCTGAAACTCCTGCACTGCAACTCATGCCATGAATCTCATATCCTGAAACTCACGCCCTCAAACTCCTGCACTGAAACTCTTGCCATGAATCTCATATCCTGAAACTCACGCCCTGAATTACATGCCCTGAAACTCATGCCCTGAAACTCATGCCCTGAATCTCCTGTCCTGAAACTCATGCCCTGAATCTCATGCCCTCAAGTTCCTGCACTGAAACTCATGCCCTGAAACTCATGTCCTGAGCCTCATTCCCTGAAACTCATGTCCTGAAACTTATGCCCTGAAACTCATGCCCTTAAACTCAAGCCCTGAATCTCATGCCCTGAATCTCATGCCCTGAAAGTCCTGCACTGAAACACCTGCCCTGAATCTCCTGCCCTGAAAATCATGCCCTGAATTTCATGCCCTGAATCTCATGCTCTGAAACTCATGCACTGAATCTCATGCCCTCAAGTTCCTGGACTGAAACTCATGCCCTGAATCTCATGACCTGAAACTCATGCCCTGAACCTCATGCCCTGAAACTCAAGCCCTGAATCTCATGCCCTGAAACTCATGCCCTAAATCACATACCCAGAAACTCCTGCCCTGAAACTCATGCACTGAAACTCATGCCCTGAATCACATGCCCTCAACTCCTGCCCTGAAACTCATGCCCTGAAACTCATGCACTGAATCTCCTGTACTAAATCTCATGCCCTGAATCTCATGCCCTGAAACTCCTGCACTGAAACTCATGCCATGAATCTCATATCCTGAAACTCACGCCCTGAATCACATGCCCTGAAACTCCTGCCCTGAAACTCATGTCCTGAAACCCATGCCCTGAATCTCCTGTCCTGAAACTCATACCCTGAATCTCATGCCCTGAATCTCATGCCCTGAAACTCCTGCACTGAAACACCTGCCCTGAATCTCCTGCCCTGAAAATCATGCCCTGAATCTCATGCCCTGAATTTCATGCTCTGAAACTCGTGCTCTGAATCTCATGCCCTCAAGTTCCTGGACTGAAACTCATGCCCTGAATCTCATGACCTGAAACTCATGCCCTGAACCTCATGCCCTGAAACTCAAGCCCTGAATCTCATGCCCTGAAACTCATGCCCTAAATCACATACCCTGAAACACATGCCCTAAATCACATACCCAGAAACTCCTGCCCTGAAACTCATGCACTGAAACTCATGCCCTGAATCACATGCCCTACAACTCCTGCCCTGAAACTCATGCCCTGAAACTCATGCACTGAATCTCCTGTACTAAATCTCATGCCCTGAATCTCATGCCCTGAATCTCATGCCCTGAAACTCTTGCAGTGAAACACCTGCCCTGAATCTCCTGCCCTGAAACTCATGCCCTGAATCTCATGCCCTGAATCTCATGCTCTGAAACTCGTGCACTGAATCTCATGACCTCAAGTTCCTGCACTGAAACTCATGCCCTGAATCTCATGTCCTGAAACTCCTGCCCTGAATCACCTACCCTGAAACTCATGCTCTGAATCTCATGCCCTGAAACTCCTGCACTGAAACTCATGCCATGAATCTCATATCCTGAAATTCACGCCCTGAATCACATGCCCTGAAACTCCTGCCCTGAAACTCATGCCCTGAAACTCATGTCCTGAAACTCATGCCCTGAATCTCCTGTCCTGAAACTCATGCCCTGAATCTCATGCCCTGAATCTCATGCCCTGAAACTCCTGCACTGAAACACCTGCCCTGAATCTCCTGCCCTGAAAATCATGCCCTGAATCTCATGCCCTGAATCTCATGCTCTGAAACTCGTGCACTGAATCTCATGCCCTCAAGTTCCTGCACTGAAACTCATGCCCTGAATCTCATGCTCTGAAACTCATGCCCTGAACCTCATGCCCTGAAACTCAAGCCCTGAATCTCATGCCCTGAAACTCATGCCCTAATTCACATACCCTGAAACTCCTGCCCTGAAACTCATGCACTGAAACTCATGCCCTGAATCACATGCCCTAAAACACCTGCCCTGAATCATATGCCCAGAATCTCATGCCCTGAATTACATGCCCTGAAATACCTGCCCTGATCTCATGCCCTGAAACTCATGCCCTGAATCTCATGCCCTGAAACTCCTTCCCTCAAACTCATGCACTGAAACTCATGCCCTGAATCTCATGCCTTGAAACTCCTGCCCTCAAACCCATGCACTGAAACTCAGGCCCTGAATCTCATGCACTGAAACTCCTGCACTGCAACTCATGCCATGAATCTCATATCCTGAAACTCACGCCCTGAATCACATGCTCTGAATCTCATATCCTGAAACTCACGCCCTGAATCACATGCTCTGAAACTCCTGCCCTGAAATTCATGCCCTGAAACTCATGCCCTGAATCTCATGCCCTGAATCTCATGCCCTGAAACTCCTGCACTGAAACACCTGCTCTGAATCTCCTGCCCTGAAAATCATGCACTGAATCTCATGCCCTGAATCTCATGCTCTGAAACTCATGCACTGAATCTCATGCCCTCAAGTTCCTGGACTGAAACTCATGCCCTGAATCTCATGACCTGAAACTCATGCCCTGAACCTAATGCCCTGAAACTCAAGCCCTGAATCTCATGCCCTGAAACTCATGCCCTAAATCACATACCCTGAAACTCATGCACTGAAACTCATGCCCTACAACTCCTGCCCTGAAACTCCTGCCCTGAAACTCATGCCCTGAAACTCATGCCCTGAATCTCCTGTCCTAAAACTCATGCCCTGAATCTCATGCCCTGAAACTCCTGCACTGAAACTCATGCCATGAATCTCATATCCTGAAACTCACGCCCTGAATTACATGCCCTGAAACTCCTGCCCTGAAACTCATGCCCTGAAACTCATGCCCTGAATCTCCTGTCCTGAAACTCATGCCCTGAATCTCATGCCCTGAATCTCATGCCCTGAAACTCCTGCACTGAAACACCTGCCCTGAAAATCATGCCCTGAATCTCATGCTCTGAAACTCATGCACTGAATCTCATGCCCTCAAGTTCCTGGACTGAAACTCATGCCCTGAATCTCATGACCTGAAACTCATGCCCTGAACCTCATGCCCTGAAACTCAAGCCCTGAATCTCATTCCCTGAAACTCATGCCCTAAAACTCCTGCCCTGAAACTCATGCTCTGAAACTCATGCCCTGAAACTCATGCCCTGAATCTCCTGTCCTAAAACTCATGCCCTGAATCTCATGCCCTGAATCTCACGCTCTGAAAGTCGTGCACTGAATCTCATGACCTCAAGTTCCTGCACTGAAACTCATGCCCTGAATCTCATGTCCTGAAACTCCTGCCCTGAATCACCTACCCTGAAACTCATGCCCTGAATCTCATGCCCTGAAACTCCTGCACTGAAACTCATGCCATGAATCTCATATCCTGAAACTCACGCCCTGTATCAAATGCCCTGAAACTCCTGCCCTGAAACTCATGCCCTGAAACTCATGCCCTGAATCTCCTGCCCTGAAACTCATGCCCTGAATCTCATGCCCTGAAACACCTGCCCTGAATCTCCTGCCCTGAAAATCATGCCCTGAATCTCATGCCCTGAATCTCATGCTCTGAAACTCGTGCACTGAATCTCATGTCCTCAAGTTCCTGCACTGAAACTCATGCCCTGAATCTCATGCCCTGAAACTCATGCCCTGAACCTCATGCTCTGAAACTCATGCCCTGAATCACATGCCCTAAAACTCCTGGCCTGAATCATCTGCCCAGAAACTGATGCCCTGAATTACATGCCCTGAAATACCTGCCCTGAATCTCATGCCCTGAAACTCATGCCCTGAATCTCATGCCCTGAAACTCCTGCCCTCAAACTCATGCACTGAAACTCATGCCGTGAATCTCATGCCTTGAAACTCCTGCCCTCAAACTCATGCACTGAAACTCATGCCCTGAATCTCATGCCTTGAAACTGCTGTCCTGAATCTCATGCCCTGAAACTCATGCCCTGAATCTCATGCCCTGAAACTCCTGCACTGAAACACATGCCATGAATCTCATATCCTGAAACTCACGCCCTGAATTACATGCCCTGAAACTTCTGCCCTGAAACTCATGCCCTGAAACTCATGCCCTGAAACTCATGGCCTGAATCTCCTGTCCTGAAACTCATGCCCTGAATCTCATGCCCTCAAGTTCCTGCACTGAAACTCATGCCCTGAAACTCATGTCCTGAATCTCATTCCTTGAAACTCATGTCCTGAAACTTATGCCCTGAAACTCATGCCCTTAAACTCATGCCCCGAATCTCATGCCCTGAATCTCATGCCCTCAAGTTCCTGGACTGAAACTCATGCCCTGAATCTCATGACCTGAAACTCATGCCCTGAACCTCATGCCCTGAAACTCAAGCCCTGAATCTCATGCCCTGAAACTCATGCCCTAAATCACATAACCGGAAACTCCTGCCCTGAAACTCATGCACTGAAACTCATGCCCTGAATCACATGCCCTACAACTCCTGCCCTGAAACTCATGCCCTGAAACTCATGCCCTGAATCTCATGCCCTGAATCTCATGCCCTGAAACTCTTGCAGTGAAACACCTGCCCTGAATCTCCTGCCCTGAAACTCATGCCCTGAATCTCATGCCCTGAATCTCATGCTCTGAAACTCGTGCACTGAATCTCATGCCCTGAATCTCATGCTCTGAAACTCGTGCACTGAATCTCATGACCTCAAGTTCCTGCACTGAAACTCCTGCCCTGAAACTCATGCCCTGAAACTCATGCCCTGAATCTCCTGTCCTGAAACTCATGACCTGAATCTCATTCCCTGAAACACCTGCCCTGAATCTCCTGCCCTGAAAATCATGCCCTGAATCTCATGCCCTGAATCTCATGCTCTGAAACTCGTGCACTGAATCTCATGCCCTCAAGTTCCTGCACTGAAACTCATGCCCTGAATCTCATGCCCTGAAACTCATGCCCTGAACCTCATGCCCTGAAACTCATGCCCTAAATCACATACCCTGAAACTCCTGCCCTGAAACTCATGCACTGAAACTCATGCCCTGAATCACATGCCCTAAAACTCCTGCCCTGAATCATCTGCCCAGAAACTCATGCCCTGAATTACATGCCCTGAAATACCTGCCCTGAATCTCATGCCCTGAAACTCATGCCCTGAATCTCATGCCCTGAAACTCCTGCCCTCAAACTCATGCACTGAAACTCATGCCCTGAATCTCATGCCTTGAAACTCCTGCCCTCAAACTCCTGCACTGAAACTCTTGCCATGAATCTCATATCCTGAAACTCACGCCCTGAATTACATGCCCTGAAACTTCTGCCCTGAAACTCATGCCCTGAAACTCATGCCCTGAAACTCATGCCCTGAATCTCCTGTCCTGAAACTCATGCCCTGAATCTCATGCCCTCAAGTTCCTGCACTGAAACTCATGCCCTGAAACTCATGTCCTGAGTCTCATTCCCTGAAACTCATGTCCTGAAACTTATGCCCTGAAACTCATGCCCTTAAACTCAAGCCCTGAATCTCATGCCCTGAATCTCATGCCCTGAAAGTCCTGCACTGAAACACCTGCGCTGAATCTCCTGCCCTGAAAATCATGCCCTGAATTTCATGCCCTGAATCTCATGCTCTGAAACTCATGCACTGAATCTCATGCCCTCAAGTTCCTGGACTGAAACTCATGCCCTGAATCTCATGACCTGAAACTCATGCCCTGAATCTCATGCCCTGAAACTCAAGCCCTGAATCTCATGCCCTGAAACTCATGCCCTAAATCACATACCCAGAAACTCCTGCCCTGAAACTCATGCACTGAAACTCATGCCCTGAAACTCATGCACTGAATCTCCTGTACTAAATCTCATGCCCTGAATCTCATGCCCTGAATCTCATGCCCTGAAACTCTTGCAGTGAAACACCTGCCCTGAATCTCCTGCCCTGAATCTCCTGTACTAAATCTCGTGCACTGAATCTCATGACCTCAAGTTCCTGCACTGAAACTCATGCCCTGAATCTCATGTCCTGAAACTCCTGCCCTGAATCACCTACCCTGAAACTCATGCTCTGAATCTCATGCCCTGAAACTCCTGCACTGAAACTCATGCCATGAATCTCATATCCTGAAATTCACGCCCTGAATCACATGCCCTGAAACTCCTGCCCTGAAACTCATGCCCTGAAACTCATGTCCTGAAACTCATGCCCTGAATCTCCTGTCCTGAAACTCATGCCCTGAACCTCATGCCCTGAATCTCATGCCCTGAAACTCCTGCACTGAAACACCTGCCCTGAATCTCCTGCCCTGAAAATCATGCCCTGAATCTCATGCCCTGAATCTCATGCTCTGAAACTCGTGCACTGAATCTCATGCCCTCACGTTCCTGCACTGAAACTCATGCCCTGAATCTCATGCTCTGAAACTCATGCCCTGAACCTCATGCCCTGAAACTCAAGCCCTGAATCTCATGCCCTGAAACTCATGCCCTAAATCACTTACCCTGAAACTCCTGCCCTGAAACTCATGCACTGAAACTCATGCCCTGAATCACATGCCCTAAAACACCTGCCCTGAATCATATGCCCAGAATCTCATGCCCTGAATTACATGCCCTGAAATACCTGCCCTGATCTCATGCCCTGAAACTCATGCCCTGAATCTCATGCCCTGAAACTCCTTCCCTCAAACTCATGCACTGAAACTCATGCCCTGAATCTCATGCCTTGAAACTCCTGCCCTCAAACCCATGCACTGAAACTCAGGCCCTGAATCTCATGCCCTGAAACTCCTGCACTGCAACTCATGCCATGAATCTCATATCCTGAAACTCACGCCCTCAAACTCCTGCACTGAAACTCTTGCCATGAATCTCATATCCTGAAACTCACGCCCTGAATTACATGCCCTGAAACTCATGCCCTGAAACTCATGCCCTGAATCTCCTGTCCTGAAACTCATGCCCTGAATCTCATGCCCTCAAGTTCCTGCACTGAAACTCATGCCCTGAAACTCATGTCCTGAGCCTCATTCCCTGAAACTCATGTCCTGAAACTTATGCCCTGAAACTCATGCCCTTAAACTCAAGCCCTGAATCTCATGCCCTGAATCTCATGCCCTGAAAGTCCTGCACTGAAACACCTGCCCTGAATCTCCTGCCCTGAAAATCATGCCCTGAATTTCATGCCCTGAATCTCATGCTCTGAAACTCATGCACTGAATCTCATGCCCTCAAGTTCCTGGACTGAAACTCATGCCCTGAATCTCATGACCTGAAACTCATGCCCTGAACCTCATGCCCTGAAACTCAAGCCCTGAATCTCATGCCCTGAAACTCATGCCCTAAATCACATACCCAGAAACTCCTGCCCTGAAACTCATGCACTGAAACTCATGCCCTGAATCACATGCCCTCAACTCCTGCCCTGAAACTCATGCCCTGAAACTCATGCACTGAATCTCCTGTACTAAATCTCATGCCCTGAATCTCATGCCCTGAAACTCCTGCACTGAAACTCATGCCATGAATCTCATATCCTGAAACTCACGCCCTGAATCACATGCCCTGAAACTCCTGCCCTGAAACTCATGCCCTGAAACTCATGTCCTGAAACCCATGCCCTGAATCTCCTGTCCTGAAACTCATACCCTGAATCTCATGCCCTGAATCTCATGCCCTGAAACTCCTGCACTGAAACACCTGCCCTGAATCTCCTGCCCTGAAAATCATGCCCTGAATCTCATGCCCTGAATTTCATGCTCTGAAACTCGTGCACTGAATCTCATGCCCTCAAGTTCCTGGACTGAAACTCATGCCCTGAATCTCATGACCTGAAACTCATGCCCTGAACCTCATGCCCTGAAACTCAAGCCCTGAATCTCATGCCCTGAAACTCATGCCCTAAATCACATACCCTGAAACACATGCCCTAAATCACATACCCAGAAACTCCTGCCCTGAAACTCATGCACTGAAACTCATGCCCTGAATCACATGCCCTACAACTCCTGCCCTGAAACTCATGCCCTGAAACTCATGCACTGAATCTCCTGTACTAAATCTCATGCCCTGAATCTCATGCCCTGAATCTCATGCCCTGAAACTCTTGCAGTGAAACACCTGCCCTGAATCTCCTGCCCTGAAACTCATGCCCTGAATCTCATGCCCTGAATCTCATGCTCTGAAACTCGTGCACTGAATCTCATGACCTCAAGTTCCTGCACTGAAACTCATGCCCTGAATCTCATGTCCTGAAACTCCTGCCCTGAATCACCTACCCTGAAACTCATGCTCTGAATCTCATGCCCTGAAACTCCTGCACTGAAACTCATGCCATGAATCTCATATCCTGAAATTCACGCCCTGAATCACATGCCCTGAAACTCCTGCCCTGAAACTCATGCCCTGAAACTCATGTCCTGAAACTCATGCCCTGAATCTCCTGTCCTGAAACTCATGCCCTGAATCTCATGCCCTGAATCTCATGCCCTGAAACTCCTGCACTGAAACACCTGCCCTGAATCTCCTGCCCTGAAAATCATGCCCTGAATCTCATGCCCTGAATCTCATGCTCTGAAACTCGTGCACTGAATCTCATGCCCTCAAGTTCCTGCACTGAAACTCATGCCCTGAATCTCATGCTCTGAAACTCATGCCCTGAACCTCATGCCCTGAAACTCAAGCCCTGAATCTCATGCCCTGAAACTCATGCCCTAAATCACATACCCTGAAACTCCTGCCCTGAAACTCATGCACTGAAACTCATGCCCTGAATCACATGCCCTAAAACACCTGCCCTGAATCATATGCCCAGAATCTCATGCCCTGAATTACATGCCCTGAAATACCTGCCCTGATCTCATGCCCTGAAACTCATGCCCTGAATCTCATGCCCTGAAACTCCTTCCCTCAAACTCATGCACTGAAACTCATGCCCTGAATCTCATGCCTTGAAACTCCTGCCCTCAAACTCATGCACTGAAACTCAGGCCCTGAATCTCATGCACTGAAACTCCTGCACTGCAACTCATGCCATGAATCTCATATCCTGAAACTCACGCCCTGAATCACATGCTCTGAATCTCATATCCTGAAACTCACGCCCTGAATCACATGCTCTGAAACTCCTGCCCTGAAACTCATGCCCTGAAACTCATGCCCTGAATCTCATGCCCTGAATCTCATGCCCTGAAACTCCTGCACTGAAACACCTGCTCTGAATCTCCTGCCCTGAAAATCATGCACTGAATCTCATGCCCTGAATCTCATGCTCTGAAACTCATGCACTGAATCTCATGCCCTCAAGTTCCTGGACTGAAACTCATGCCCTGAATCTCATGACCTGAAACTCATGCCCTGAACCTAATGCCCTGAAACTCAAGCCCTGAATCTCATGCCCTGAAACTCATGCCCTAAATCACATACCCTGAAACTCCTGCCCTGAAACTCATGCACTGAAACTCATGCCCTACAACTCCTGCCCTGAAACTCCTGCCCTGAAACTCATGCCCTGAAACTCATGCCCTGAATCTCCTGTCCTAAAACTCATGCCCTGAATCTCATGCCCTGAAACTCCTGCACTGAAACTCATGCCATGAATCTCATATCCTGAAACTCACGCCCTGAATTACATGCCCTGAAACTCCTGCCCTGAAACTCATGCCCTGAAACTCATGCCCTGAATCTCCTGTCCTGAAACTCATGCCCTGAATCTCATGCCCTGAATCTCATGCCCTGAAACTCCTGCACTGAAACACCTGCCCTGAAAATCATGCCCTGAATCTCATGCTCTGAAACTCATGCACTGAATCTCATGCCCTCAAGTTCCTGGACTGAAACTCATGCCCTGAATCTCATGACCTGAAACTCATGCCCTGAACCTCATGCCCTGAAACTCAAGCCCTGAATCTCATTCCCTGAAACTCATGCCCTAAAACTCCTGCCCTGAAACTCATGCTCTGAAACTCATGCCCTGAAACTCATGCCCTGAATCTCCTGTCCTAAAACTCATGCCCTGAATCTCATGCCCTGAATCTCACGCTCTGAAAGTCGTGCACTGAATCTCATGACCTCAAGTTCCTGCACTGAAACTCATGCCCTGAATCTCATGTCCTGAAACTCCTGCCCTGAATCACCTACCCTGAAACTCATGCCCTGAATCTCATGCCCTGAAACTCCTGCACTGAAACTCATGCCATGAATCTCATATCCTGAAACTCACGCCCTGTATCAAATGCCCTGAAACTCCTGCCCTGAAACTCATGCCCTGAAACTCATGCCCTGAATCTCCTGCCCTGAAACTCATGCCCTGAATCTCATGCCCTGAAACACCTGCCCTGAATCTCCTGCCCTGAAAATCATGCCCTGAATCTCATGCCCTGAATCTCATGCTCTGAAACTCGTGCACTGAATCTCATGTCCTCAAGTTCCTGCACTGAAACTCATGCCCTGAATCTCATGCCCTGAAACTCATGCCCTGAACCTCATGCTCTGAAACTCATGCCCTGAATCACATGCCCTAAAACTCCTGGCCTGAATCATCTGCCCAGAAACTGATGCCCTGAATTACATGCCCTGAAATACCTGCCCTGAATCTCATGCCCTGAAACTCATGCCCTGAATCTCATGCCCTGAAACTCCTGCCCTCAAACTCATGCACTGAAACTCATGCCCTGAATCTCATGCCTTGAAACTCCTGCCCTCAAACTCATGCACTGAAACTCATGCCCTGAATCTCATGCCTTGAAACTGCTGTCCTGAATCTCATGCCCTGAAACTCATGCCCTGAATCTCATGCCCTGAAACTCCTGCACTGAAACACATGCCATGAATCTCATATCCTGAAACTCACGCCCTGAATTACATGCCCTGAAACTTCTGCCCTGAAACTCATGCCCTGAAACTCATGCCCTGAAACTCATGGCCTGAATCTCCTGTCCTGAAACTCATGCCCTGAATCTCATGCCCTCAAGTTCCTGCACTGAAACTCATGCCCTGAAACTCATGTCCTGAATCTCATTCCCTGAAACTCATGTCCTGAAACTTATGCCCTGAAACTCATGCCCTTAAACTCATGCCCTGAATCTCATGCCCTGAATCTCATGCCCTCAAGTTCCTGGACTGAAACTCATGCCCTGAATCTCATGACCTGAAACTCATGCCCTGAACCTCATGCCCTGAAACTCAAGCCCTGAATCTCATGCCCTGAAACTCATGCCCTAAATCACATAACCGGAAACTCCTGCCCTGAAACTCATGCACTGAAACTCATGCCCTGAATCACATGCCCTACAACTCCTGCCCTGAAACTCATGCCCTGAAACTCATGCACTGAATCTCCTGTACTAAATCTCATGCCCTGAATCTCATGCCCTGAATCTCATGCCCTGAAACTCTTGCAGTGAAACACCTGCCCTGAATCTCCTGCCCTGAAACTCATGCCCTGAATCTCATGCCCTGAATCTCATGCTCTGAAACTCGTGCACTGAATCTCATGCCCTGAATCTCATGCTCTGAAACTCGTGCACTGAATCTCATGACCTCAAGTTCCTGCACTGAAACTCCTGCCCTGAAACTCATGCCCTGAAACTCATGCCCTGAATCTCCTGTCCTGAAACTCATGACCTGAATCTCATTCCCTGAAACACCTGCCTGAATCTCCTGCCCTGAAAATCATGCCCTGAATCTCATGCCCTGAATCTCATGCTCTGAAACTCGTGCACTGAATCTCATGCCCTCAAGTTCCTGCACTGAAACTCATGCCCTGAATCTCATGCCCTGAAACTCATGCCCTGAACCTCATGCCCTGAAACTCATGCCCTAAATCACATACCCTGAAACTCCTGCCCTGAAACTCATGCACTGAAACTCATGCCCTGAATCACATGCCCTAAAACTCCTGCCCTGAATCATCTGCCCAGAAACTCATGCCCTGAATTACATGCCCTGAAATACCTGCCCTGAATCTCATGCCCTGAAACTCATGCCCTGAATCTCATGCCCTGAAACTCCTGCCCTCAAACTCATGCACTGAAACTCATGCCCTGAATCTCATGCCTTGAAACTCCTGCCCTCAAACTCCTGCACTGAAACTCTTGCCATGAATCTCATATCCTGAAACTCACGCCCTGAATTACATGCCCTGAAACTTCTGCCCTGAAACTCATGCCCTGAAACTCATGCCCTGAAACTCATGCCCTGAATCTCCTGTCCTGAAACTCATGCCCTGAATCTCATGCCCTCAAGTTCCTGCACTGAAACTCATGCCCTGAAACTCATGTCCTGAGTCTCATTCCCTGAAACTCATGTCCTGAAACTTATGCCCTGAAACTCATGCCCTTAAACTCAAGCCCTGAATCTCATGCCCTGAATCTCATGCCCTGAAAGTCCTGCACTGAAACACCTGCGCTGAATCTCCTGCCCTGAAAATCATGCCCTGAATTTCATGCCCTGAATCTCATGCTCTGAAACTCATGCACTGAATCTCATGCCCTCAAGTTCCTGGACTGAAACTCATGCCCTGAATCTCATGACCTGAAACTCATGCCCTGAATCTCATGCCCTGAAACCCAAGCCCTGAATCTCATTCCCTGAAACTCATGCCCTAAATCACATACCCAGAAACTCCTGCCCTGAAACTCATGCACTGAAACTCATGCCCTGAAACTCATGCACTGAATCTCCTGTACTAAATCTCATGCCCTGAATCTCATGCCCTGAATCTCATGCCCTGAAACTCTTGCAGTGAAACACCTGCCCTGAATCTCCTGCCCTGAATCTCATGCCCTGAATCTCATGCCCTGAATCTCATGCTCTGAAACTCGTGCACTGAATCTCATGACCTCAAGTTCCTGCACTGAAACTCATGCCCTGAATCTCATGTCCTGAAACTCCTGCCCTGAATCACCTACCCTGAAACTCATGCTCTGAATCTCATGCCCTGAAACTCCTGCACTGAAACTCATGCCATGAATCTCATATCCTCAAACTCACGCCCTGAATCTCATGCCCTGAAACTCCTGCCCTGAAACTCATGCCCTGAAACTCATGTCCTGAAACTCATGCCCTGAATCTCCTGTCCTGAAACTCATGCACTGAATCTCATGCCCTGAATCTCATGCCCTGAAACTCCTGCACTGAAACACCTGCCCTGAATCTCCTGCCCTGAAAATCATGCCCTGAATCTCATGCCCTGAATCTCATGCTCTGAAACTCGTGCACTGAATCTCATGCCCTGAAGTTCCTGGACTGAAACTCATGCCCTGAATCTCATGACCTGAAACTCACGCCCTGAACCTCATGCCCTGAAACTCAAGCCCTGAATCTCATGCCCTGAAACTCATGCCCTAAATCACATACCCAGAAACTCCTGCCCTGAAACTCATGCACTGAAACTCATGCCCTGAATCACATGCCCTACAACTCCTGCCCTGAAACTCATGCACTGAATCTCCTGTACTAAATCTCATGCCCTGAATCTCATGCCCTGAATCTCATGCCCTGAAACTCTAGCAGTGAAACACCTGCCCTGAATCTCCTGCCCTGAAACTCATGCCCTGAATCTCATTCCCTGAATCTCATGCTCTGAAACTCGTGCACTGAATCTCATGACCTCAAGTTCCTGCACTGAAACTCATGCCCTGAATCTCATGTCCTGAAACTCCTGCCCTGAATCACCTACCCTGAAACTCATGCTCTGAATCTCATGCCCTGAAACTCCTGCACTGAAACTCATGCCATGAATCTCATATCCTGAAACTCACGCCCTGAATCACATGCCCTGAAACTCCTGCCCTGAAACTCATGCCCTGAAACTCATGTCCTGAAACTCATGCCCTGAATCTCCTGTCCTGAAACTCATGCCCTGAATCTCATGCCCTGAATCTCATGCCCTGAAACTCCTGCACTGAAACACCTGCCCTGAATCTCCTGCCCTGAAAATCATGCCCTGAATCTCATGCCCTGAATCTCATGCTCTGAAACTCGTGCACTGAATCTCATGCCCTCAAGTTCCTGCACTGAAACTCATGCCCTGAATCTCATGCCCTGAAACTCATGCCCTGAACCTCATGCCCTGAATCTCAAGCCCTGAATCTCATGCCCTGAAACTCATGCCCTAAATCACATACCCTGAAACTCCTGCCCTGAAACTCATGCACTGAAACTCATGCCCTGAATCACATGCCCTAAAACTCCTGCCCTGAATCATATGCCCAGAATCTCATGCCCTGAATTACATGCCCTGAAATACCTGCCCTGATCTCATGCCCTGAAACTCATGCCCTGAATCTCATGCCCTGAAACTCCTTCCCTCAAACTCATGCACTGAAACTCATGCCCTGAATCTCATGCCTTGAAACTCCTGCCCTCAAACTCATGCACTGAAACTCATGCCCTGAATCTCATGCCCTGAAACTCCTGCACTGAAACTCATGCAATGAATCTCATATCCTGAAACTCACGCCCTGAATCACATGCTCTGAATCTCATATCCTGAAACTCACGCCCTGAATCACATGCTCTGAAACTCCTGCCCTGAAACTCATGCCCTGAAACTCATGCCCTGAATCTCATTCCCTGAATCTCATGCCCTGAAACTCCTGCACTGAAACACCTGCTCTGAATCTCCTGCCCTGAAAATCATGCACTGAATCTCATGCCCTGAATCTCATGCCCTCAAGTTCCTGGACTGAAACTCATGCCCTGAATCTCATGACCTGAAACTCATGCCCTGAACCTCATGCCCTGAAACTCAAGCCCTGAATCTCATGCCCTACATCTCCTGCCCTGAAACTCATGCCCTGAACCTCATGCCCTGAAACTCAAGCCCTGAATCTCATGCCCTGAATCACCTACCCTGAAACTCATGCTCTGAATCTCATGCCCTGAAACTCATGCCATGAATCTCATATCCTGAAACTCATGCCCTGAATCTCATGCCCTGAATCTCATGCCCTGAAACTCCTGCACTGAAACACCTGCCCTGAAACTCATGCCCTGAAACTCATGCCCTGAATCTCATGCCCTGAATCTCATGCCCTGAAACTCCTGCACTGAAACACCTGCTCTGAATCTCCTGCCCTGAAAATCATGCACTGAATTTCATGCCCTGAATCTCATGCTCTGAAACTCATGCACTGAATCTCATGCCCTCAAGTTCCTGGACTGAAACTCATGCCCTGAATCTCATGACCTGAAACTCATGCCCTGAACCTCATGCCCTGAAACTCAAGCCCTGAATCTCATGCCCTGAAACTCATGCCCAAAATCACATACCCTGAAACTCCTGCCCTGAAACTCATGCCCTGAAACTCATGCCCTGAATCTCCTGTCCTAAAACTCATGCCCTGAATCTCATGCCCTGAAACTCCTGCACTGAAACTCATGCGATGAATCTCATATCCTGAAACTCACACCCTGAATCACATGCCCTGAAACTCCTGCCCTGAAACTCATGCCCTGAAACTCATGCCCTGAATCTCCTGTCCTGAAACTCATGCCCTGAATCTCATGCCCTGAATCTCATGCCCTGAAACTCCTGCACTGAAACGCCTGCCCTGAAAATCATGCCCTGAATCTCATGCTGTGAAACTCATGCACTGAATCTCATGCCCTCAAGTTCCTGGACTGAAACTCATGCCCTGAATCTCATGACCTGAAACTCATGCCCTGAACCTCATGCCCTGAAACTCAAGCCCTGAATCTCATTCCCTGAAACTCATGCCCTAAATCACATACCCTGAAACTCCTGCCCTAAAACTCATGCCCTGAAACTCATGCACTGAAACTCATGCCCTGAATCACATGCCCTAAAACTCCTGCCCTGAATCATATGCCCAGAATCTCATGCCCTGAATTACATGCCCTGAAATACCTGCCCTGATCTCATGCCCTGAAACTCATGCCCTGAATCTCATGCCCTGAAACACCTTCCCTCAAACTCATGCACTGAAACTCATGCCCTGAATCTCATGCCTTGAAACTCCTGCCCTCAAACTCATGCACGGAATCTCCTGTACTAAATCTCATGCCCTGAATCTCATGCCCTGAAACTCTTGCAGTGAAACACCTGCCCTGAATCTCCTGCCCTGAAACTCATGCCCTGAATCTCATGCCCTGAATCTCATGCTCTGAAACTCGTGCACTGAATCTCATGACCTCAAGTTCCTGCACTGAAACTCATGCCCTGAATCTCATGTCCTGAAACTCCTGCCCTGAATCACCTACCCTGAAACTCATGCCCTAAATCACATACCCAGAAACTCCTGCCCTGAAACTCATGCACTGAAACTCATGCCCTGAATCACATGCCCTACATCTCCTGCCCTGAATCTCATGCCCTGAAACTCATGCCCTAAATCACATACCCTGAAACTCATGCCCTAAATCACATACCCAGAAACTCCTGCCCTGAAACTCATGCACTGAAACTCATGCCCTGAATCACATGCCCTACATCTCCTGCCCTGAAACTCATGCCCTGAAACTCATGCACGGAATCTCCTGTACTAAATCTCATGCCCTGAATCTCATGCCCTGAAACTCTTGCAGTGAAACACCTGCCCTGAATCTCCTGCCCTGAAACTCATGCCCTGAATCTCATGCCCTGAATCTCATGCTCTGAAACTCGTGCACTGAATCTCATGACCTCAAGTTCCTGCACTGAAACTCATGCCCTGAATCTCATGTCCTGAAACTCCTGCCCTGAATCACCTACCCTGAAACTCATGCTCTGAATCTCATGCCCTGAAACTCATGCCATGAATCTCATATCCTGAAACTCATGCCCTGAATCTCATGCCCTGAATCTCATGCCCTGAAACTCCTGCACTGAAACACCTGCCCTGAAACTCATGCCCTGAAACTCATGCCCTGAATCTCATGCCCTGAATCTCATGCCCTGAAACTCCTGCACTGAAACACCTGCTCTGAATCTCCTGCCCTGAAAATCATGCACTGAATTTCATGCCCTGAATCTCATGCTCTGAAACTCATGCACTGAATCTCATGCCCTCAAGTTCCTGGACTGAAACTCATGCCCTGAATCTCATGACCTGAAACTCATGCCCTGAACCTCATGCCCTGAAACTCAAGCCCTGAATCTCATGCCCTGAAACTCATGCCCAAAATCACATACCCTGAAACTCCTGCCCTGAAACTCATGCACTGAAACTCATGCCCTAAAACTCCTGCCCTGAAACTCCTGCCCTGAAACTCATGCCCTGAAACTCATGCCCTGAATCTCCTGTCCTAAAACTCATGCCCTGAATCTCATGCCCTGAAACTCCTGCACTGAAACTCATGCGATGAATCTCATATCCTGAAACTCACACCCTGAATCACATGCCCTGAAACTCCTGCCCTGAAACTCATGCCCTGAAACTCATGCCCTGAATCTCCTGTCCTGAAACTCATGCCCTGAATCTCATGCCCTGAATCTCATGCCCTGAAACTCCTGCACTGAAACGCCTGCCCTGAAAATCATGCCCTGAATCTCATGCTGTGAAACTCATGCACTGAATCTCATGCCCTCAAGTTCCTGGACTGAAACTCATGCCCTGAATCTCATGACCTGAAACTCATGCCCTGAACCTCATGCCCTGAAACTCAAGCCCTGAATCTCATTCCCTGAAACTCATGCCCTAAATCACATACCCTGAAACTCCTGCCCTAAAACTCATGCCCTGAAACTCATGCACTGAAACTCATGCCCTGAATCACATGCCCTAAAACTCCTGCCCTGAATCATATGCCCAGAATCTCATGCCCTGAATTACATGCCCTGAAATACCTGCCCTGATCTCATGCCCTGAAACTCATGCCCTGAATCTCATGCCCTGAAACACCTTCCCTCAAACTCATGCACTGAAACTCATGCCCTGAATCTCATGCCTTGAAACTCCTGCCCTCAAACTCATGCACGGAATCTCCTGTACTAAATCTCATGCCCTGAATCTCATGCCCTGAAACTCTTGCAGTGAAACACCTGCCCTGAATCTCCTGCCCTGAAACTCATGCCCTGAATCTCATGCCCTGAATCTCATGCTCTGAAACTCGTGCACTGAATCTCATGACCTCAAGTTCCTGCACTGAAACTCATGCCCTGAATCTCATGTCCTGAAACTCCTGCCCTGAATCACCTACCCTGAAACTCATGCCCTAAATCACATACCCAGAAACTCCTGCCCTGAAACTCATGCACTGAAACTCATGCCCTGAATCACATGCCCTACATCTCCTGCCCTGAATCTCATGCCCTGAAACTCATGCCCTAAATCACATACCCTGAAACTCATGCCCTAAATCACATACCCAGAAACTCCTGCCCTGAAACTCATGCACTGAAACTCATGCCCTGAATCACATGCCCTACATCTCCTGCCCTGAAACTCATGCCCTGAAACTCATGCACGGAATCTCCTGTACTAAATCTCATGCCCTGAATCTCATGCCCTGAAACTCATGTCCTGAAACTCATGCCCTGAATCTCCTGTCCTGAAACTCATGCCCTGAATCTCATGCCCTGAATCTCATGCCCTGAAACTCCTGCACTGAAACACCTGCCCTGAATCTCCTGCCCTGAAAATCATGCCCTGAATCTCATGCCCTGAATCTCATGCTCTGAAACTCGTGCACTGAATCTCATGCCCTCAAGTTCCTGCACTGAAACTCATGCCCTGAATCTCATGCCCTGAAACTCATGCCCTGAACCTCATGCCCTGAATCTCAAGCCCTGAATCTCATGCCCTGAAACTCATGCCCTAAATCACATACCCTGAAACTCCTGCCCTGAAACTCATGCACTGAAACTCATGCCCTGAATCACATGCCCTAAAACTCCTGCCCTGAATCATATGCCCAGAATCTCATGCCCTGAATTACATGCCCTGAAATACCTGCCCTGATCTCATGCCCTGAAACTCATGCCCTGAATCTCATGCCCTGAAACTCCTTCCCTCAAACTCATGCACTGAAACTCATGCCCTGAATCTCATGCCTTGAAACTCCTGCCCTCAAACTCATGCACTGAAACTCATGCCCTGAATCTCATGCCCTGAAACTCCTGCACTGAAACTCATGCAATGAATCTCATATCCTGAAACTCACGCCCTGAATCACATGCTCTGAATCTCATATCCTGAAACTCACGCCCTGAATCACATGCTCTGAAACTCCTGCCCTGAAACTCATGCCCTGAAACTCATGCCCTGAATCTCATTCCCTGAATCTCATGCCCTGAAACTCCTGCACTGAAACACCTGCTCTGAATCTCCTGCCCTGAAAATCATGCACTGAATCTCATGCCCTGAATCTCATGCCCTCAAGTTCCTGGACTGAAACTCATGCCCTGAATCTCATGACCTGAAACTCATGCCCTGAACCTCATGCCCTGAAACTCAAGCCCTGAATCTCATGCCCTACATCTCCTGCCCTGAAACTCATGCCCTGAAACTCATGCACGGAATCTCCTGTACTAAATCTCATGCCCTGAATCTCATGCCCTGAAACTCTTGCAGTGAAACACCTGCCCTGAATCTCCTGCCCTGAAACTCATGCCCTGAATCTCATGCCCTGAATCTCATGCTCTGAAACTCGTGCACTGAATCTCATGACCTCAAGTTCCTGCACTGAAACTCATGCCCTGAATCTCATGTCCTGAAACTCCTGCCCTGAATCACCTACCCTGAAACTCATGCTCTGAATCTCATGCCCTGAAACTCATGCCATGAATCTCATATCCTGAAACTCATGCCCTGAATCTCATGCCCTGAATCTCATGCCCTGAAACTCCTGCACTGAAACACCTGCCCTGAAACTCATGCCCTGAAACTCATGCCCTGAATCTCATGCCCTGAATCTCATGCCCTGAAACTCCTGCACTGAAACACCTGCTCTGAATCTCCTGCCCTGAAAATCATGCACTGAATTTCATGCCCTGAATCTCATGCTCTGAAACTCATGCACTGAATCTCATGCCCTCAAGTTCCTGGACTGAAACTCATGCCCTGAATCTCATGACCTGAAACTCATGCCCTGAACCTCATGCCCTGAAACTCAAGCCCTGAATCTCATGCCCTGAAACTCATGCCCAAAATCACATACCCTGAAACTCCTGCCCTGAAACTCATGCACTGAAACTCATGCCCTAAAACTCCTGCCCTGAAACTCCTGCCCTGAAACTCATGCCCTGAAACTCATGCCCTGAATCTCCTGTCCTAAAACTCATGCCCTGAATCTCATGCCCTGAAACTCCTGCACTGAAACTCATGCGATGAATCTCATATCCTGAAACTCACACCCTGAATCACATGCCCTGAAACTCCTGCCCTGAAACTCATGCCCTGAAACTCATGCCCTGAATCTCCTGTCCTGAAACTCATGCCCTGAATCTCATGCCCTGAATCTCATGCCCTGAAACTCCTGCACTGAAACGCCTGCCCTGAAAATCATGCCCTGAATCTCATGCTGTGAAACTCATGCACTGAATCTCATGCCCTCAAGTTCCTGGACTGAAACTCATGCCCTGAATCTCATGACCTGAAACTCATGCCCTGAACCTCATGCCCTGAAACTCAAGCCCTGAATCTCATTCCCTGAAACTCATGCCCTAAATCACATACCCTGAAACTCCTGCCCTAAAACTCATGCCCTGAAACTCATGCACTGAAACTCATGCCCTGAATCACATGCCCTAAAACTCCTGCCCTGAATCATATGCCCCGAATCCCATGCCCTGAATTACATGCCCTGAAATACCTGCCCTGATCTCATGCCCTGAAACTCATGCCCTGAATCTCATGCCCTGAAACACCTTCCCTCAAACTCATGCACTGAAACTCATGCCCTGAATCTCATGCCTTGAAACTCCTGCCCTCAAACTCATGCACTGAAACTCATGCCCTGAATCTCATGCCCTGAAACTCCTGCACTGAAACTCATGCCATGAATCTCATATCCTGAAACTCACGCCCTGAATCACATGCTCTGAAACTCCTGCCCTGAAACTCATGCCCTGAAACTCATGCCCTGAATCTCATGCCCTGAATCTCATGCCCTGAAACTCCTGCACTGAAACACCTGCTCTGAATCTCCTGCCCTGAAAATCATGCACTGAATCTCATGCCCTGAATCTCATGCTCTGAAACTCATGCACTGAATCTCATGCCTTCAAGTTCCTGGACTGAAACTCATGCCCTGAATCTCATGACCTGAAACTCATGCCCTGAACCTCATGCCCTGAAACTCAAGCCCTGAATCTCATGCCCTGAAACTCATGCCCTAAATCACATACCCTGAAACTCCTGCCCTGAAACTCATGCACTGAAACTCATGCCCTAAAACTCCTGCCCTGAAACTCCTGCCCTGAAACTCATGCCCTGAAACTCATGCCCTGAATCTCCTGTCCTAAAACTCATGCCCTGAATCTCATGCCCTGAAACTCCTGCACTGAAACTCATGCCATGAATCTCATATCCTGAAACTCACGCCCTGAATCTCATTCCCTGAAACTCATGCCCTAAATCACATACCCTGAAACTCCTACCCTAAAACTCATGCACTGAAACTCATGCCCTAAAACTCCTGCCCTGAAACTCATGCCCTGAAACTCATGCCCTGAAACTCATGCCCTGAATCTCCTGTCCTAAAACTCATGCCCTGAATCTCATGCCCTGAATCTCACGCTCTGAAAGTCGTGCACTGAATCTCATGACCTCAAGTTCCTGCACTGAAACTCATGCCCTGAATCTCATGTCCTGAAACTCCTGCCCTGAATCACCTACCCTGAAACTCATGCCCTCAATCTCATGCCCTGAAACTCCTGCACTGAAACTCATGCCATGAATCTCATATCCTGAAACTCACGCCCTGAATCACATGCCCTGAAACTCATGCCCTGAAACTCATGCCCTGAATCTCCTGCCCTGAAAATCATGCCCTGAATCTCATGCCCTGAATCTCATGCTCTGAAACTCGTGCACTGAATCTCATGCCCTCAAGTTCCTGCACTGAAACTCATGCCCTGAATCTCATGCCCTGAAACTCATGCCCTGAACCTCATGCCCTGAAACTCATGCCCTAAATCACATACCCTCAGACTCCTGCCCTGAAACTCCTGTCCTAAAACTCATGCCCTGAATCTCATGACCTGAAACTCATGCCCTGAACCTCATGCCCTGAAACTCAAGCCCTGAATCTCATTCCCTGAAACTCATGCCCTAAATCACATACCCTGAAACTCCTGCCCTAAAACTCATACACTGAAACTCATGCCCTAAAACTCCTGCCCTGAAACTCATGCCCTGAAACTCATGCCCTGAAACTCATGCCCTGAATCTCCTGTCCTAAAACTCATGCCCTGAATCTCATGCCCTGAATCTCACGCTCTGAAAGTCGTGCACTGAATCTCATGACCTCAAGTTCCTGCACTGAAACTCATGCCCTGAATCTCATGTCTTGAAACTCCTGCCCTGAATCACCTACCCTGAAACTCATGCCCTGAATCTCATGCCCTGAAACTCCTGCACTGAAACTCATGCCATGAATCTCATATCCTGAAACTCACGCCCTGAATCACATGCCCTGAATCTCATGCCCTGAAACTCCTGCACTGAAACACCTGCCCTGAATCTCCTGCCCTGAAAATCATGCCCTGAATCTCATGCCCTGAATCTCATGCTCTGAAACTCGTGCACTGAATCTCATGCCCTCAAGTTCCTGCACTGAAACTCATGCCCTGAATCTCATGACCTGAAACTCATGCCCTGAACCTCATGCCCTGAAACTCAAGCCCTGAATCTCAAGCCCTGAAACTCATGCCCTAAATCACATACCCTGAAACTCATGCCCTAAATCACATACCCAGAAACTACTGCCCTGAAACTCATGCACTGAAACTCATGCCCTGAATCACATGCCCTACAACTCCTGCCCTGAAACTCATGCCCTGAAACTCATGCACGGAATCTCCTGTACTAAATCTCATGCCCTGAATCTCATGCCCTGAAACTCTTGCAGTGAAACACCTGCCCTGAATCTCCTGCCCTGAAACTCATGCCCTGAATCTCATGCCCTGAATCTCATGCTCTGAAACTCGTGCACTGAATCTCATGACCTCAAGTTCCTGCACTGAAACTCATGCCCTGAATCTCATGTCCTGAAACTCCTGCCCTGAATCACCTACCCTGAAACTCATGCTCTGAATCTCATGCCCTGAAACTCATGCCATGAATCTCATATCCTGAAACTCATGCCCTGAATCTCATGCCCTGAATCTCATGCCCTGAAACTCCTGCACTGAAACACCTGCCCTGAAACTCCTGCCCTGAAACTCATGCCCTGAATCTCATGCCCTGAATCTCATGCCCTGAAACTCCTGCACTGAAACACCTGCTCTGAATCTCCTGCCCTGAAAATCATGCACTGAATTTCATGCCCTGAATCTCATGCTCTGAAACTCATGCACTGAATCTCATGCCCTCAAGTTCCTGGACTGAAACTCATGCCCTGAATCTCATGACCTGAAACTCATGCCCTGAACCTCATGCCCTGAAACTCAAGCCCTGAATCTCATGCCCTGAAACTCATGCCCAAAATCACATACCCTGAAACTCCTGCCCTGAAACTCATGCACTGAAACTCATGCCCTAAAACTCCTGCCCTGAAACTCCTGCCCTGAAACTCATGCCCTGAAACTCATGCCCTGAATCTCCTGTCCTAAAACTCATGCCCTGAATCTCATGCCCTGAAACTCCTGCACTGAAACTCATGCGATGAATCTCATATCCTGAAACTCACACCCTGAATCACATGCCCTGAAACTCCTGCCCTGAAACTCATGCCCTGAAACTCATGCCCTGAATCTCCTGTCCTGAAACTCATGCCCTGAATCTCATGCCCTGAATCTCATGCCCTGAAACTCCTGCACTGAAACGCCTGCCCTGAAAATCATGCCCTGAATCTCATGCTCTGAAACTCATGCACTGAATCTCATGCCCTCAAGTTCCTGGACTGAAACTCATGCCCTGAATCTCATGACCTGAAACTCATGCCCTGAACCTCATGCCCTGAAACTCAAGCCCTGAATCTCATTCCCTGAAACTCATGCCCTAAATCACATACCCTGAAACTCCTGCCCTAAAACTCATGCCCTGAAACTCATGCACTGAAACTCATGCCCTGAATCACATGCCCTAAAACTCCTGCCCTGAATCATATGCCCAGAATCTCATGCCCTGAATTACATGCCCTGAAATACCTGCCCTGATCTCATGCCCTGAAACTCATGCCCTGAATCTCATGCCCTGAAACACCTTCCCTCAAACTCATGCACTGAAACTCATGCCCTGAATCTCATGCCTTGAAACTCCTGCCCTCAAACTCATGCACTGAAACTCATGCCCTGAATCTCATGCCCTGAAACTCCTGCACTGAAACTCATGCCATGAATCTCATATGCTGAAACTCACGCCCTGAATCACATGCTCTGAAACTCCTGCCCTGAAACTCATGCCCTGAAACTCATGCCCTGAATCTCATGCCCTGAATCTCATGCCTTGAAACTCCTGCCCTCAAACTCATGCACTGAAACTCATGCCCTGAATCTCATGCCCTGAAACTCCTGCACTGAAACTCATGCCATGAATCTCATATCCTGAAACTCACGCCCTGAATCACATGCTCTGAAACTCCTGCCCTGAAACTCATGCCCTGAAACTCATGCCCTGAATCTCATGCCCTGAATCTCATGCCCTGAAACTCCTGCACTGAAACACCTGCTCTGAATCTCCTGCCCTGAAAATCATGCACTGAATCTCATGCCCTGAATCTCATGCTCTGAAACTCATGCACTGAATCTCATGCCTTCAAGTTCCTGGACTGAAACTCATGCCCTGAATCTCATGACCTGAAACTCATGCCCTGAACCTCATGCCCTGAAACTCAAGCCCTGAATCTCATGCCCTGAAACTCATGCCCTAAATCACATACCCTGAAACTCCTGCCCTGAAACTCATGCACTGAAACTCATGCCCTAAAACTCCTGCCCTGAAACTCCTGCCCTGAAACTCATGCCCTGAAACTCATGCCCTGAATCTCCTGTCCTAAAACTCATGCCCTGAATCTCATGCCCTGAAACTCCTGCACTGAAACTCATGCCATGAATCTCATATCCTGAAACTCACGCCCTGAATCACCTACCCTGAAACTCATGCCCTAAATCACATACCCAGAAACTCCTGCCCTGAAACTCATGCACTGAAACTCATGCCCTGAATCACATGCCCTACATCTCCTGCCCTGAATCTCATGCCCTGAAACTCATGCCCTAAATCACATACCCTGAAACTCATGCCCTAAATCACATACCCAGAAACTCCTGCCCTGAAACTCATGCACTGAAACTCATGCCCTGAATCACATGCCCTACATCTCCTGCCCTGAAACTCATGCCCTGAAACTCATGCACGGAATCTCCTGTACTAAATCTCATGCCCTGAATCTCATGCCCTGAAACTCTTGCAGTGAAACACCTGCCCTGAATCTCCTGCCCTGAAACTCATGCCCTGAATCTCATGCACTGAATCTCATGCTCTGAAACTCGTGCACTGAATCTCATGACCTCAAGTTCCTGCACTGAAACTCATGCCCTGAATCTCATGTCCTGAAACTCCTGCCCTGAATCACCTACCCTGAAACTCATGCTCTGAATCTCATGCCCTGAAACTCATGCCATGAATCTCATATCCTGAAACTCATGCCCTGAATCTCATGCCCTGAATCTCATGCCCTGAAACTCCTGCACTGAAACACCTGCCCTGAAACTCATGCCCTGAAACTCATGCCCTGAATCTCATGCCCTGAATCTCATGCCCTGAAACTCCTGCACTGAAACACCTGCTCTGAATCTCCTGCCCTGAAAATCATGCACTGAATTTCATGCCCTGAATCTCATGCTCTGAAACTCATGCACTGAATCTCATGCCCTCAAGTTCCTGGACTGAAACTCATGCCCTGAATCTCATGACCTGAAACTCATGCCCTGAACCTCATGCCCTGAAACTCAAGCCCTGAATCTCATGCCCTGAAACTCATGCCCAAAATCACATACCCTGAAACTCCTGCCCTGAAACTCATGCACTGAAACTCATGCCCTAAAACTCCTGCCCTGAAACTCCTGCCCTGAAACTCAGGCCCTGAAACTCATGCCCTGAATCTCCTGTCCTAAAACTCATGCCCTGAATCTCATGCCCTGAAACTCCTGCACTGAAACTCATGCGATGAATCTCATATCCTGAAACTCACACCCTGAATCACATGCCCTGAAACTCCTGCCCTGAAACTCATGCCCTGAAACTCATGCCCTGAATCTCCTGTCCTGAAACTCATGCCCTGAATCTCATGCCCTGAATCTCATGCCCTGAAACTCCTGCACTGAAACGCCTGCCCTGAAAATCATGCCCTGAATCTCATGCTGTGAAACTCATGCACTGAATCTCATGCCCTCAAGTTCCTGGACTGAAACTCATGCCCTGAATCTCATGACCTGAAACTCATGCCCTGAACCTCATGCCCTGAAACTCAAGCCCTGAATCTCATTCCCTGAAACTCATGCCCTAAATCACATACCCTGAAACTCCTGCCCTAAAACTCATGCCCTGAAACTCATGCACTGAAACTCATGCCCTGAATCACATGCCCTAAAACTCCTGCCCTGAATCATATGCCCAGAATCTCATGCCCTGAATTACATGCCCTGAAATACCTGCCCTGATCTCATGCCCTGAAACTCATGCCCTGAATCTCATGCCCTGAAACACCTTCCCTCAAACTCATGCACTGAAACTCATGCCCTGAATCTCATGCCTTGAAACTCCTGCCCTCAAACTCATGCACTGAAACTCATGCCCTGAATCTCATGCCCTGAAACTCCTGCACTGAAACTCATGCCATGAATCTCATATCCTGAAACTCACGCCCTGAATCACATGCTCTGAAACTCCTGCCCTGAAACTCATGCCCTGAAACTCATGCCCTGAATCTCATGCCCTGAATCTCATGCCCTGAAACTCCTGCACTGAAACACCTGCTCTGAATCTCCTGCCCTGAAAATCATGCACTGAATCTCATGCCCTGAATCTCATGCTCTGAAACTCATGCACTGAATCTCATGCCTTCAAGTTCCTGGACTGAAACTCATGCCCTGAATCTCATGACCTGAAACTCATGCCCTGAACCTCATGCCCTGAAACTCAAGCCCTGAATCTCATGCCCTGAAACTCATGCCCTAAATCACATACCCTGAAACTCCTGCCCTGAAACTCATGCACTGAAACTCATGCCCTAAACTCCTGCCCTGAAACTCCTGCCCTGAAACTCATGCCCTGAAACTCATGCCCTGAATCTCCTGTCCTAAAACTCATGCCCTGAATCTCATGCCCTGAAACTCCTGCACTGAAACTCATGCCATGAATCTCATATCCTGAAACTCACGCCCTGAATCTCATTCCCTGAAACTCATGCCCTAAATCACATACCCTGAAACTCCTACCCTAAAACTCATGCACTGAAACTCATGCCCTAAAACTCCTGCCCTGAAACTCATGCCCTGAAACTCATGCCCTGAAACTCATGCCCTGAATCTCCTGTCCTAAAACTCATGCCCTGAATCTCATGCCCTGAATCTCACGCTCTGAAAGTCGTGCACTGAATCTCATGACCTCAAGTTCCTGCACTGAAACTCATGCCCTGAATCTCATGTCCTGAAACTCCTGCCCTGAATCACCTACCCTGAAACTCATGCCCTCAATCTCATGCCCTGAAACTCCTGCACTGAAACTCATGCCATGAATCTCATATCCTGAAACTCACGCCCTGAATCACATGCCCTGAAACTCATGCCCTGAAACTCATGCCCTGAATCTCCTGCCCTGAAAATCATGCCCTGAATCTCATGCCCTGAATCTCATGCTCTGAAACTCGTGCACTGAATCTCATGCCCTCAAGTTCCTGCACTGAAACTCATGCCCTGAATCTCATGCCCTGAAACTCATGCCCTGAACCTCATGCCCTGAAACTCATGCCCTAAATCACATACCCTCAGACTCCTGCCCTGAAACTCCTGTCCTAAAACTCATGCCCTGAATCTCATGACCTGAAACTCATGCCCTGAATCTCATGCCCTGAAACTCAAGCCCTGAATCTCATTCCCTGAAACTCATGCCCTAAATCACATACCCTGAAACTCCTGCCCTAAAACTCATACACTGAAACTCATGCCCTAAAACTCCTGCCCTGAAACTCATGCCCTGAAACTCATGCCCTGAAACTCATGCCCTGAATCTCCTGTCCTAAAACTCATGCCCTGAATCTCATGCCCTGAATCTCACGCTCTGAAAGTCGTGCACTGAATCTCATGACCTCAAGTTCCTGCACTGAAACTCATGCCCTGAATCTCATGTCTTGAAACTCCTGCCCTGAATCACCTACCCTGAAACTCATGCCCTGAATCTCATGCCCTGAAACTCCTGCACTGAAACTCATGCCATGAATCTCATATCCTGAAACTCACGCCCTGAATCACATGCCCTGAATCTCATGCCCTGAAACTCCTGCACTGAAACACCTGCCCTGAATCTCCTGCCCTGAAAATCATGCCCTGAATCTCATGCCCTGAATCTCATGCTCTGAAACTCGTGCACTGAATCTCATGCCCTCAAGTTCCTGCACTGAAACTCATGCCCTGAATCTCATGACCTGAAACTCATGCCCTGAACCTCATGCCCTGAAACTCAAGCCGTGAATCTCAAGCCCTGAAACTCATGCCCTAAATCACATACCCTGAAACTCATGCCCTAAATCACATACCCAGAAACTACTGCCCTGAAACTCATGCACTGAAACTCATGCCCTGAATCACATGCCCTACAACTCCTGCCCTGAAACTCATGCCCTGAAACTCATGCACGGAATCTCCTGTACTAAATCTCATGCCCTGAATCTCATGCCCTGAAACTCTTGCAGTGAAACACCTGCCCTGAATCTCCTGCCCTGAAACTCATGCCCTGAATCTCATGCCCTGAATCTCATGCTCTGAAACTCGTGCACTGAATCTCATGACCTCAAGTTCCTGCACTGAAACTCATGCCCTGAATCTCATGTCCTGAAACTCCTGCCCTGAATCACCTACCCTGAAACTCATGCTCTGAATCTCATGCCCTGAAACTCATGCCATGAATCTCATATCCTGAAACTCATGCCCTGAATCTCATGCCCTGAATCTCATGCCCTGAAACTCCTGCACTGAAACACCTGCCCTGAAACTCCTGCCCTGAAACTCATGCCCTGAATCTCATGCCCTGAATCTCATGCCCTGAAACTCCTGCACTGAAACACCTGCTCTGAATCTCCTGCCCTGAAAATCATGCACTGAATTTCATGCCCTGAATCTCATGCTCTGAAACTCATGCACTGAATCTCATGCCCTCAAGTTCCTGGACTGAAACTCATGCCCTGAATCTCATGACCTGAAACTCATGCCCTGAACCTCATGCCCTGAAACTCAAGCCCTGAATCTCATGCCCTGAAACTCATGCCCAAAATCACATACCCTGAAACTCCTGCCCTGAAACTCATGCACTGAAACTCATGCCCTAAAACTCCTGCCCTGAAACTCCTGCCCTGAAACTCATGCCCTGAAACTCATGCCCTGAATCTCCTGTCCTAAAACTCATGCCCTGAATCTCATGCCCTGAAACTCCTGCACTGAAACTCATGCGATGAATCTCATATCCTGAAACTCACACCCTGAATCACATGCCCTGAAACTCCTGCCCTGAAACTCATGCCCTGAAACTCATGCCCTGAATCTCCTGTCCTGAAACTCATGCCCTGAATCTCATGCCCTGAATCTCATGCCCTGAAACTCCTGCACTGAAACGCCTGCCCTGAAAATCATGCCCTGAATCTCATGCTCTGAAACTCATGCACTGAATCTCATGCCCTCAAGTTCCTGGACTGAAACTCATGCCCTGAATCTCATGACCTGAAACTCATGCCCTGAACCTCATGCCCTGAAACTCAAGCCCTGAATCTCATTCCCTGAAACTCATGCCCTAAATCACATACCCTGAAGCTCCTGCCCTAAAACTCATGCCCTGAAACTCATGCACTGAAACTCATGCCCTGAATCACATGCCCTAAAACTCCTGCCCTGAATCATATGCCCAGAATCTCATGCCCTGAATTACATGCCCTGAAATACCTGCCCTGATCTCATGCCCTGAAACTCATGCCCTGAATCTCATGCCCTGAAACACCTTCCCTCAAACTCATGCACTGAAACTCATGCCCTGAATCTCATGCCTTGAAACTCCTGCCCTCAAACTCATGCACTGAAACTCATGCCCTGAATCTCATGCCCTGAAACTCCTGCACTGAAACTCATGCCATGAATCTCATATGCTGAAACTCACGCCCTGAATCACATGCTCTGAAACTCCTGCCCTGAAACTCATGCCCTGAAAATCATGCCCTGAATCTCATGCCCTGAATCTCATGCCTTGAAACTCCTGCCCTCAAACTCATGCACTGAAACTCATGCCCTGAATCTCATGCCCTGAAACTCCTGCACTGAAACTCATGCCATGAATCTCATATCCTGAAACTCACGCCCTGAATCACATGCTCTGAAACTCCTGCCCTGAAACTCATGCCCTGAAACTCATGCCCTGAATCTCATGCCCTGAATCTCATGCCCTGAAACTCCTGCACTGAAACACCTGCTCTGAATCTCCTGCCCTGAAAATCATGCACTGAATCTCATGCCCTGAATCTCATGCTCTGAAACTCATGCACTGAATCTCATGCCTTCAAGTTCCTGGACTGAAACTCATGCCCTGAATCTCATGACCTGAAACTCATGCCCTGAACCTCATGCCCTGAAACTCAAGCCCTGAATCTCATGCCCTGAAACTCATGCCCTAAATCACATACCCTGAAACTCCTGCCCTGAAACTCATGCACTGAAACTCATGCCCTAAAACTCCTGCCCTGAAACTCCTGCCCTGAAACTCATGCCCTGAAACTCATGCCCTGAATCTCCTGTCCTAAAACTCATGCCCTGAATCTCATGCCCTGAAACTCCTGCACTGAAACTCATGCCATGAATCTCATATCCTGAAACTCACGCCCTGAATCTCATTCCCTGAAACTCATGCCCTAAATCACATACCCTGAAACTCCTACCCTAAAACTCATGCACTGAAACTCATGCCCTAAAACTCCTGCCCTGAAACTCATGCCCTGAAACTCATGCCCTGAAACTCATGCCCTGAATCTCCTGTCCTAAAACTCATGCCCTGAATCTCATGCCCTGAATCTCACGCTCTGAAAGTCGTGCACTGAATCTCATGACCTCAAGTTCCTGCACTGAAACTCATGCCCTGAATCTCATGTCCTGAAACTCCTGCCCTGAATCACCTACCCTGAAACTCATGCCCTCAATCTCATGCCCTGAAACTCCTGCACTGAAACTCATGCCATGAATCTCATATCCTGAAACTCACGCCCTGAATCACATGCCCTGAAACTCATGCCCTGAAACTCATGCCCTGAATCTCCTGCCCTGAAAATCATGCCCTGAATCTCATGCCCTGAATCTCATGCTCTGAAACTCGTGCACTGAATCTCATGCCCTCAAGTTCCTGCACTGAAACTCATGCCCTGAATCTCATGCCCTGAAACTCATGCCCTGAACCTCATGCCCTGAAACTCATGCCCTAAATCACATACCCTCAGACTCCTGCCCTGAAACTCCTGTCCTAAAACTCATGCCCTGAATCTCATGACCTGAAACTCATGCCCTGAACCTCATGCCCTGAAACTCAAGCCCTGAATCTCATTCCCTGAAACTCATGCCCTAAATCACATACCCTGAAACTCCTGCCCTAAAACTCATACACTGAAACTCATGCCCTAAAACTCCTGCCCTGAAACTCATGCCCTGAAACTCATGCCCTGAAACTCATGCCCTGAATCTCCTGTCCTAAAACTCATGCCCTGAATCTCATGCCCTGAATCTCACGCTCTGAAAGTCGTGCACTGAATCTCATGACCTCAAGTTCCTGCACTGAAACTCATGCCCTGAATCTCATGTCTTGAAACTCCTGCCCTGAATCACCTACCCTGAAACTCATGCCCTGAATCTCATGCCCTGAAACTCCTGCACTGAAACTCATGCCATGAATCTCATATCCTGAAACTCACGCCCTGAATCACATGCCCTGAATCTCATGCCCTGAAACTCCTGCACTGAAACACCTGCCCTGAATCTCCTGCCCTGAAAATCATGCCCTGAATCTCATGCCCTGAATCTCATGCTCTGAAACTCGTGCACTGAATCTCATGCCCTCAAGTTCCTGCACTGAAACTCATGCCCTGAATCTCATGACCTGAAACTCATGCCCTGAACCTCATGCCCTGAAACTCAAGCCCTGAATCTCAAGCCCTGAAACTCATGCCCTAAATCACATACCCTGAAACTCATGCCCTAAATCACATACCCAGAAACTACTGCCCTGAAACTCATGCACTGAAACTCATGCCCTGAATCACATGCCCTACAACTCCTGCCCTGAAACTCATGCCCTGAAACTCATGCACGGAATCTCCTGTACTAAATCTCATGCCCTGAATCTCATGCCCTGAAACTCTTGCAGTGAAACACCTGCCCTGAATCTCCTGCCCTGAAACTCATGCCCTGAATCTCATGCCCTGAATCTCATGCTCTGAAACTCGTGCACTGAATCTCATGACCTCAAGTTCCTGCACTGAAACTCATGCCCTGAATCTCATGTCCTGAAACTCCTGCCCTGAATCACCTACCCTGAAACTCATGCTCTGAATCTCATGCCCTGAAACTCATGCCATGAATCTCATATCCTGAAACTCATGCCCTGAATCTCATGCCCTGAATCTCATGCCCTGAAACTCCTGCACTGAAACACCTGCCCTGAAACTCCTGCCCTGAAACTCATGCCCTGAATCTCATGCCCTGAATCTCATGCCCTGAAACTCCTGCACTGAAACACCTGCTCTGAATCTCCTGCCCTGAAAATCATGCACTGAATTTCATGCCCTGAATCTCATGCTCTGAAACTCATGCACTGAATCTCATGCCCTCAAGTTCCTGGACTGAAACTCATGCCCTGAATCTCATGACCTGAAACTCATGCCCTGAACCTCATGCCCTGAAACTCAAGCCCTGAATCTCATGCCCTGAAACTCATGCCCAAAATCACATACCCTGAAACTCCTGCCCTGAAACTCATGCACTGAAACTCATGCCCTAAAACTCCTGCCCTGAAACTCCTGCCCTGAAACTCATGCCCTGAAACTCATGCCCTGAATCTCCTGTCCTAAAACTCATGCCCTGAATCTCATGCCCTGAAACTCCTGCACTGAAACTCATGCGATGAATCTCATATCCTGAAACTCACACCCCTGAATCACATGCCCTGAAACTCCTGCCCTGAAACTCATGCCCTGAAACTCATGCCCTGAATCTCCTGTCCTGAAACTCATGCCCTGAATCTCATGCCCTGAATCTCATGCCCTGAAACTCCTGCACTGAAACGCCTGCCCCTGAAAATCATGCCCTGAATCTCATGCTCTGAAACTCATGCACTGAATCTCATGCCCTCAAGTTCCTGGACTGAAACTCATGCCCTGAATCTCATGACCTGAAACTCATGCCCTGAACCTCATGCCCTGAAACTCAAGCCCTGAATCTCATTCCCTGAAACTCATGCCCTAAATCACATACCCTGAAACTCCTGCCCTAAAACTCATGCCCTGAAACTCATGCACTGAAACTCATGCCCTGAATCACATGCCCTAAAACTCCTGCCTGAATCATATGCCCAGAATCTCATGCCCTGAATTACATGCCCTGAAATACCTGCCCTGATCTCATGCCCTGAAACTCATGCCCTGAATCTCATGCCCTGAAACACCTTCCCTCAAACTCATGCACTGAAACTCATGCCCTGAATCTCATGCCTTGAAACTCCTGCCCTCAAACTCATGCACTGAAACTCATGCCCTGAATCTCATGCCCTGAAACTCCTGCACTGAAACTCATGCCATGAATCTCATATGCTGAAACTCACGCCCTGAATCACATGCTCTGAAACTCCTGCCCTGAAACTCATGCCCTGAAACTCATGCCCTGAATCTCATGCCCTGAATCTCATGCCCTGAAACTCCTGCACTGAAACACCTGCTCTGAATCTCCTGCCCTGAAAATCATGCACTGAATCTCATGCCCTGAATCTCATGCTCTGAAACTCATGCACTGAATCTCATGCCTTCAAGTTCCTGGACTGAAACTCATGCCCTGAATCTCATGACCTGAAACTCATGCCCTGAACCTCATGCCCTGAAACTCAAGCCCTGAATCTCATGCCCTGAAACTCATGCCCAAAATCACATACCCTGAAACTCCTGCCCTGAAACTCATGCACTGAAACTCATGCCCTAAAACTCCTGCCCTGAAACTCCTGCCCTGAAACTCATGCCCTGAAACTCATGCCCTGAATCTCCTGTCCTAAAACTCATGCCCTGAATCTCATGCCCTGAAACTCCTGCACTGAAACTCATGCGATGAATCTCATATCCTGAAACTCACACCCTGAATCACATGCCCTGAAACTCCTGCCCTGAAACTCATGCCCTGAAACTCATGCCCTGAATCTCCTGTCCTGAAACTCATGCCCTGAATCTCATGCCCTGAATCTCATGCCCTGAAACTCCTGCACTGAAACGCCTGCCCTGAAAATCATGCCCTGAATCTCATGCTCTGAAACTCATGCACTGAATCTCATGCCCTCAAGTTCCTGGACTGAAACTCATGCCCTGAATCTCATGACCTGAAACTCATGCCCTGAACCTCATGCCCTGAAACTCAAGCCCTGAATCTCATTCCCTGAAACTCATGCCCTAAATCACATACCCTGAAACTCCTGCCCTAAAACTCATGCCCTGAAACTCATGCACTGAAACTCATGCCCTGAATCACATGCCCTAAAACTCCTGCCCTGAATCATATGCCCAGAATCTCATGCCCTGAATTACATGCCCTGAAATACCTGCCCTGATCTCATGCCCTGAAACTCATGCCCTGAATCTCATGCCCTGAAACACCTTCCCTCAAACTCATGCACTGAAACTCATGCCCTGAATCTCATGCCTTGAAACTCCTGCCCTCAAACTCATGCACTGAAACTCATGCCCTGAATCTCATGCCCTGAAACTCCTGCACTGAAACTCATGCCATGAATCTCATATCCTGAAACTCACGCCCTGAATCACATGCCCTGAATCTCATGCCCTGAAACTCCTGCACTGAAACACCTGCCCTGAATCTCCTGCCCTGAAAATCATGCCCTGAATCTCATGCCCTGAATCTCATGCTCTGAAACTCGTGCACTGAATCTCATGCCCTCAAGTTCCTGCACTGAAACTCATGCCCTGAATCTCATGACCTGAAAACTCATGCCCTGAACCTCATGCCCTGAAACTCAAGCCCTGAATCTCAAGCCCTGAAACTCATGCCCTAAATCACATACCCTGAAACTCATGCCCTAAATCACATACCCAGAAACTACTGCCCTGAAACTCATGCACTGAAACTCATGCCCTGAATCACATGCCCTACAACTCCTGCCCTGAAACTCATGCCCTGAAACTCATGCACGGAATCTCCTGTACTAAATCTCATGCCCTGAATCTCATGCCCTGAAACTCTTGCAGTGAAACACCTGCCCTGAATCTCCTGCCCTGAAACTCATGCCCTGAATCTCATGCCCTGAATCTCATGCTCTGAAACTCGTGCACTGAATCTCATGACCTCAAGTTCCTGCACTGAAACTCATGCCCTGAAACTCATGCCCTGAAACTCATGCCCTGAATCTCCTGTCCTAAAACTCATGCCCTGAATCTCATGCCCTGAATCTCACGCTCTTAAAGTCGTGCACTGAATCTCATGACCTCAAGTTCCTGCACTGAAACTCATGCCCTGAATCTCATGTCTTGAAACTCCTGCCCTGAATCACCTACCCTGAAACTCATGCCCTGAATCTCATGCCCTGAAACTCCTGCACTGAAACTCATGCCATGAATCTCATATCCTGAAACTCACGCCCTGAATCACATGCCCTGAAACTCCTGCCCTGAAACTCATGCCCTGAAACTCATGCCCTGAATCTCCTGTCCGGAAACTCATGCCCTGAATCTCATGCCCTGAAACACCTGCCCTGAATCTCCTGCCCTGAAAATCATGCCCTGAATCTCATGCCCTGAATCTCATGCTCTGAAACTCATGCACTGAATCTCATGCCCTCAAGTTCCTGCATTGAAACTCATGCCCTGAATCTCATGCCCTGAAACTCATGCTTGAACCTCATGCCCTGAAACTCATGCCCTAAATCACATACCCTGAAACTCCTGCCCTGAAACTCATGCACTGAAATTCATGCCCTGAATCACATGCCCTAAAACTCCTGCCCTGAATCATCTGCCCAGAAACTCATGCCTGAATTACATGCCCTGAAATACCTGCCCTGAATCTCATGCCCTGAAACTCATGCCCTGAATCTCATGCCCTGAAACTCCTGCCCTCAAACTCCTGCACTGAAACTCTTGCCATGAATCTCATATCCTGAAACTCACGCCCTGAATTACATGCCCTGAAACTCATGCCCTGAAACTCATGCCCTGAATCTCCTGTCCTGAAACTCATGCCCTGAATCTCATGCCCTCAAGTTCCTGCACTGAAACTCATGCCCTGAAACTCATGTCCTGAGCCTCATTCCCTGAAACTCATGTCCTGAAACTTATGCCCTGAAACTCATGCCCTTAAACTCAAGCCCTGAATCTCATGCCCTGAATCTCATGCCCTGAAAGTCCTGCACTGAAACACCTGCCCTGAATCTCCTGCCCTGAAAATCATGCCCTGAATTTCATGCCCTGAATCTCATGCTCTGAAACTCATGCACTGAATCTCATGCCCTCAAGTTCCTGGACTGAAACTCATGCCCTGAATCTCATGACCTGAAACTCATGCCCTGAACCTCATGCCCTGAAACTCAAGCCCTGAATCTCATGCCCTGAAACTCATGCCCTAAATCACATACCCAGAAACTCCTGCCCTGAAACTCATGCACTGAAACTCATGCCCTGAATCACATGCCCTCAACTCCTGCCCTGAAACTCATGCCCTGAAACTCATGCACTGAATCTCCTGTACTAAATCTCATGCCCTGAATCTCATGCCCTGAATCTCATGCCCTGAATCACCTACCCTGAAACTCATGCCCTCAATCTCATGCCCTGAAACTCATGCCATGAATCTCATATCCTGAAACTCACGCCCTGAATCACATGCCCTGAAACTCATGCCTG
>NW_027276386.1:0-40435 GCF_030028105.1 Mobula birostris | reverse complement strand
TTGTTATCTGAGTGCATGCAATGTTTAGACAATACAAATAGTATACATTTCAATTTTACACCAAAGCACTTACTGCAAACCTAATGGAAACACTTTAGGTTAACTTTCCACATGATTATGAGTAGTTTGAAAGTTGTTTCATGGCTGTAGACATCAACACAAAAAAGTTGTTATCTGAGTGCATCCAATGCTTAGACAATACAAATAGTATACATTTCAATTTTACACCAAAGCACTTACTGCAAACCTAATGGAAACACTTTAGGTTAACTTTCCACATGATTATGAGTAGTTTGAAAGTTGTTTCATGGCTGTAGACATCAACACAAAAAAGTTGTTATCTCAGTGCATGCAATGCTTAGACAATACAAATAGTATACATTTCAATTTTACTCCAAACCACTTACTGCAAACCTAATGGAAACACCTTAGGTTAACTTCCCACATGATTATGAGTAGTTTGAAAGTTGTTTCATGGCTGTACACATCAACACAAAAAAGTTGTTATCTGAGTGCATGCAATGCTTAGACAATACAAATAGTATACATTTCAATTTTACACCAAAGCACCTACTGCAAACCTAATGGAAACACCTTAGGTTAACTTTCCACATGATTGTGAGTAGTTTGAAAGGTTGTTTCATGGCTGTAGACATCAACACAAAAAAGTTGTTATCTGAGTGCATCCAATGCTTAGACAATACAAATAGTATACATTTCAATTTTACACCAAAGCACTTACTGCAAACCTAATGGAAACACTTTAGGTTAACTTTCCACATGATTATGTGCAGTTTGAAAGTTGTTTCATGGCTGTACACATCAAAACAAAAAAGTTGTTATCTGAGTGCATGCAATGCTTAGACAATACAAATAGTATACATTTCAATTTTACACCAAAGCACCTACTACAAACCTAATGGAAACACCTTAGGTTAACTTTCCACATGATTGTGAGTAGTTTGAAAGTTGTTTCATGGCTGTAGACATCAACACAAAAAAGTTGCTATCTGAGTGCATGCAATGCTTAGACAATACAAATAGTATACATTTCAATTTACACCAAAGCACCTACTGCAAACCTAATGGAAACACCTTAGGTTAACTTTCCACATGATTGTGAGTAGTTTGAAAGTTGTTTCATGGCTGTAGACATCAACACAAAAAAGTTGTTATCTGAGTGCATCCAATGCTTAGACAATACAAATAGTATACATTTCAATTTTACTCCAAACCACTTACTGCAAACCTAATGGAAACACCTTAGGTTAACTTCCCACATGATTATGAGTAGTTTGAAAGTTGTTTCATGGCTGTACACATCAACACAAAAAAGTTGTTATCTGAGTGCATGCAATGATTAGACAATACAAATAGTATACATTTCAATTTTACACCAAAGCACTTACTGCAAACCTAATGGAAATACTTTAGGTTAACTTTCCACATGATTATGAGTAGTTTGAAAGTTGTTTCATGGCTGTACACATCAACACAAAAAAGTTGTTATCTGAGTGCATGCAATGCTTAGACAATACAAATAGTATACATTTCAATTTTACACCAAAGCACCTACTGCAAACCTAATGGAAACACCTTAGGTTAACTTTCCACATGATTGTGAGTAGTTTGAAAGTTGTTTCATGGCTGTAGACATCAACACAAAAAAGTTGTTATCTGAGTGCATCCAATGCTTAGACAATACAAATAGTATACATTTCAATTTTACACCAAAGCACTTACTGCAAACCTAATGGAAACACCTTAGGTTAACTTCCCACATGATTATGAGTAGTTTGAAAGTTGTTTCATGGCTGTACACATCAAAACAAAAAAGTTGTTATCTGAGTGCATGCAATGCTTAGACAATACAAATAGTATACATTTCAATTTTTACACCAAAGCACCTACTGCAAACCTAATGGAAACACCTTAGGTTAACTTTCCACATGATTGTGAGTAGTTTGAAAGTTGTTTCATGGCTGTAGACATCAACACAAAAAAAGTTGTTATCTCAGTGCATGCAATGCTTAGACAATACAAATAGTATACATTTCAATTTTACTCTAAACCACTTACTGCAAACCTAATGGAAACACCTTAGGTTAACTTCCCACATGATTATGAGTAGTTTGAAAGTTGTTTCATGGCTGTACACATCAACACAAAAAAGTTGTTATCTGAGTGCATGCAATGATTAGACAATACAAATAGTATACATTTCAATTTTACACCAAAGCACTTACTGCAAACCTAATGGAAATACTTTAGGTTAACTTTCCACATGATTATGAGTAGTTTGAAAGTTGTTTCATGGCTGTACACATCAACACAAAAAAGTTGTTATCTGAGTGCATGCAATGCTTAGACAATACAAATAGTATACATTTCAATTTTACACCAAAGCACCTACTGCAAACCTAATGGAAACACCTTAGGTTAACTTTCCACATGATTGTGAGTAGTTTGAAAGTTGTTTCATGGCTGTAGACATCAACACAAAAAAGTTGTTATCTGAGTGCATCCAATGCTTAGACAATACAAATCGTATACATTTCAATTTTACACGAAAGCACTTACTGCAAACCTAATGGAAACACTTTAGGTTAACTTTCCACATGATTATGAGTAGTTTGAAAGTTGTTTCATGGCTGTACACATCAACACAAAAAAGTTGTTATCTGAGTGCATGCAATGCTTAGACAATGCAAATAGTATACATTTCAATTTTACACCAAAGCACTTACTGCAAACCTAATGGAAACACTTTAGGTTAACTTTCCACATGATTATGAGTAGTTTGAAAGTTGTTTCATGGCTGTACACATCAACACAAAAAAGTTGTTATCTGAGTGCATGCAATGCTTAGACAATACAAATAGTATACATTTCAATTTTACACCAAAGCACCTACTGCAAACCTAATGGAAACACCTTAGGTTAACTTTCCACATGATTGTGAGTAGTTTGAAAGTTGTTTCATGGCTGTAGACATCAACACAAAAAAGTTGTTATCTGAGAGCATCCAATGCTTAGACAATACAAATCGTATACATTTCAATTTTACACCAAAGCACTTACTGCAAACCTAATGGAAACACTTTAGGTTAACTTTCCACATGATTATGAGTAGTTTGAAAGTTGTTTCATGGCTGTACACATCAAAACAAAAAAGTTGTTATCTGAGTGCATGCAATGCTTAGACAATACAAATAGTATACATTTCAATTTTACACCAAAGCACCTACTGCAAACCTAATGGAAACACCTTAGGTTAACTTTCCACATGATTGTGAGTAGTTTGAAAGTTGTTTCATGGCTGTAGACATCAACACAAAAAAGTTGTTATCTGAGTGCATCCAATGCTTAGACAATACAAATAGTATACATTTCAATTTTACACCAAAGCACTTACTGCAAACCTAATGGAAACACTTTAGGTTAACTTTCCACATGATTATGAGGAGTTTGAAAGTTGTTTCATGGCTGTACACATCAAAACAAAAAAGTTGTTATCTGAGTGCATGCAATGCTTAGACAATACAAATAGTATACATTTCAATTTTACACCAAAGCACCTACTGCAAACCTAATGGAAACACCTTAGGTTAACTTTCCACATGATTGTGAGTAGTTTGAAAGTTGTTTCATGGCTGTAGACATCAACACAAAAAAGTTGTTATCTGAGTGCATCCAATGCTTAGACAATACAAATAGTATACATTTCAATTTTACACCAAAGCACTTACTGCAAACCTAATGGAAACACCTTAGGTTAACTTCCCACATGATTATGAGTAGTTTGAAAGTTGTTTCATGGCTGTACACATCAAAACAAAAAAGTTGTTATCTGAGTGCATGCAATGCTTAGACAATACAAATAGTATACATTTCAATTTTACACCAAAGCACCTACTGCAAACCTAATGGAAACACCTTAGGTTAACTTTCCACATGATTGTGAGTAGTTTGAAAGTTGTTTCATGGCTGTAGACATCAACACAAAAAAGTTGTTATCTCAGTGCATGCAATGCTTAGACAATACAAATAGTATACATTTCAATTTTACTGCAAACCACTTACTGCAAACCTAATGGAAACACCTTAGGTTAACTTCCCGCATGATTATGAGTAGTTTGAAAGTTGTTTCATGGCTGTACACATCAACACAAAAAAGTTGTTATCTGAGTGCATGCAATGTTTAGACAATACAAATAGTATACATTTCAATTTTACACCAAAGCACTTACTGCAAACCTAATGGAAACACTTTAGGTTAACTTTCCACATGATTATGAGTAGTTTGAAAGTTGTTTCATGGCTGTAGACATCAACACAAAAAAGTTGTTATCTGAGTGCATCCAATGCTTAGACAATACAAATAGTATACATTTCAATTTTACACCAAAGCACTTACTGCAAACCTAATGGAAACACTTTAGGTTAACTTTCCACATGATTATGAGTAGTTTGAAAGTTGTTTCATGGCTGTAGACATCAACACAAAAAAGTTGTTATCTCAGTGCATGCAATGCTTAGACAATACAAATAGTATACATTTCAATTTTACTCCAAACCACTTACTGCAAACCTAATGGAAACACCTTAGGTTAACTTCCCACATGATTATGAGTAGTTTGAAAGTTGTTTCATGGCTGTACACATCAACACAAAAAAGTTGTTATCTGAGTGCATGCAATGCTTAGACAATACAAATAGTATACATTTCAATTTTACACCAAAGCACCTACTGCAAACCTAATGGAAACACCTTAGGTTAACTTTCCACATGATTGTGAGTAGTTTGAAAGTTGTTTCATGGCTGTAGACATCAACACAAAAAAGTTGTTATCTGAGTGCATCCAATGCTTAGACAATACAAATAGTATACATTTCAATTTTACACCAAAGCACTTACTGCAAACCTAATGGAAACACTTTAGGTTAACTTTCCACATGATTATGTGCAGTTTGAAAGTTGTTTCATGGCTGTACACATCAAAACAAAAAAGTTGTTATCTGAGTGCATGCAATGCTTAGACAATACAAATAGTATACATTTCAATTTTACACCAAAGCACCTACTACAAACCTAATGGAAACACCTTAGGTTAACTTTCCACATGATTGTGAGTAGTTTGAAAGTTGTTTCATGGCTGTAGACATCAACACAAAAAAGTTGCTATCTGAGTGCATGCAATGCTTAGACAATACAAATAGTATACATTTCAATTTTACACCAAAGCACCTACTGCAAACCTAATGGAAACACCTTAGGTTAACTTTCCACATGATTGTGAGTAGTTTGAAAGTTGTTTCATGGCTGTAGACATCAACACAAAAAAGTTGTTATCTGAGTGCATCCAATGCTTAGACAATACAAATAGTATACATTTCAATTTTACTCCAAACCACTTACTGCAAACCTAATGGAAACACCTTAGGTTAACTTCCCACATGATTATGAGTAGTTTGAAAGTTGTTTCATGGCTGTACACATCAACACAAAAAAGTTGTTATCTGAGTGCATGCAATGATTAGACAATACAAATAGTATACATTTCAATTTTACACCAAAGCACTTACTGCAAACCTAATGGAAATACTTTAGGTTAACTTTCCACATGATTATGAGTAGTTTGAAAGTTGTTTCATGGCTGTACACATCAACACAAAAAAGTTGTTATCTGAGTGCATGCAATGCTTAGACAATACAAATAGTATACATTTCAATTTTACACCAAAGCACCTACTGCAAACCTAATGGAAACACCTTAGGTTAACTTTCCACATGATTGTGAGTAGTTTGAAAGTTGTTTCATGGCTGTAGACATCAACACAAAAAAGTTGTTATCTGAGTGCATCCAATGCTTAGACAATACAAATAGTATACATTTCAATTTTACACCAAAGCACTTACTGCAAACCTAATGGAAACACCTTAGGTTAACTTCCCACATGATTATGAGTAGTTTGAAAGTTGTTTCATGGCTGTACACATCAAAACAAAAAAGTTGTTATCTGAGTGCATGCAATGCTTAGACAATACAAATAGTATACATTTCAATTTTACACCAAAGCACCTACTGCAAACCTAATGGAAACACCTTAGGTTAACTTTCCACATGATTGTGAGTAGTTTGAAAGTTGTTTCATGGCTGTAGACATCAACACAAAAAAGTTGTTATCTCAGTGCATGCAATGCTTAGACAATACAAATAGTATACATTTCAATTTTACTCTAAACCACTTACTGCAAACCTAATGGAAACACCTTAGGTTAACTTCCCACATGATTATGAGTAGTTTGAAAGTTGTTTCATGGCTGTACACATCAACACAAAAAAGTTGTTATCTGAGTGCATGCAATGATTAGACAATACAAATAGTATACATTTCAATTTTACACCAAAGCACTTACTGCAAACCTAATGGAAATACTTTAGGTTAACTTTCCACATGATTATGAGTAGTTTGAAAGTTGTTTCATGGCTGTACACATCAACACAAAAAAGTTGTTATCTGAGTGCATGCAATGCTTAGACAATACAAATAGTATACATTTCAATTTTACACCAAAGCACCTACTGCAAACCTAATGGAAACACCTTAGGTTAACTTTCCACATGATTGTGAGTAGTTTGAAAGTTGTTTCATGGCTGTAGACATCAACACAAAAAAGTTGTTATCTGAGTGCATCCAATGCTTAGACAATACAAATCGTATACATTTCAATTTTACACCAAAGCACTTACTGCAAACCTAATGGAAACACTTTAGGTTAACTTTCCACATGATTATGAGTAGTTTGAAAGTTGTTTCATGGCTGTACACATCAACACAAAAAAGTTGTTATCTGAGTGCATGCAATGCTTAGACAATGCAAATAGTATACATTTCAATTTTACACCAAAGCACTTACTGCAAACCTAATGGAAACACTTTAGGTTAACTTTCCACATGATTATGAGTAGTTTGAAAGTTGTTTCATGGCTGTACACATCAACACAAAAAAGTTGTTATCTGAGTGCATGCAATGCTTAGACAATACAAATAGTATACATTTCAATTTTACACCAAAGCACCTACTGCAAACCTAATGGAAACACCTTAGGTTAACTTCCCACATGATTGTGAGTAGTTTGAAAGTTGTTTCATGGCTGTAGACATCAACACAAAAAAGTTGTTATCTGAGTGCATCCAATGCTTAGACAATACAAATAGTATACATTTCAATTTTACACCAAAGCACTTACTGCAAACCTAATGGAAACACTTTAGGTTAACTTTCCACATGATTATGAGTAGTCTGAAAGTTGTTTCATGGCTGTACACATCAAAACAAAAAAGTTGTTATCTGAGTGCATGCAATGCTTAGACAATACAAATAGTATACATTTCAATTTTACACCAAAGCACCTACTGCAAACCTAATGGAAACACCTTAGGTTAACTTTCCACATGATTGTGAGTAGTTTGAAAGTTGTTTCATGGCTGTAGACATCAACACAAAAAAGTTGTTATCTGAGTGCATGCAATGCTTAGACAATACAAATAGTATACATTTCAATTTTACACCAAAGCACCTACTGCAAACCTAATGGAAACACCTTAGGTTAACTTTCCACATGATTGTGAGTAGTTTGAAAGTTGTTTCATGGCTGTAGACATCAACACAAAAAAGTTGTTATCTGAGTGCATCCAATGCTTAGACAATACAAATAGTATACATTTCAATTTTACACCAAAGCACTTACTGCAAACCTAATGGAAACACTTTAGGTTAACTTTCCACATGATTATGAGGAGTTTGAAAGTTGTTTCATGGCTGTACACATCAAAACAAAAAAGTTGTTATCTGAGTGCATGCAATGCTTAGACAATACAAATAGTATACATTTCAATTTTACACCAAAGCACCTACTGCAAACCTAATGGAAACACCTTAGGTTAACTTTCCACATGATTGTGAGTAGTTTGAAAGTTGTTTCATGGCTGTAGACATCAACACAAAAAAGTTGTTATCTGAGTGCATCCAATGCTTAGACAATACAAATAGTATACATTTCAATTTTACACCAAAGCACTTACTGCAAACCTAATGGAAACACCTTAGGTTAACTTCCCACATGATTATGAGTAGTTTGAAAGTTGTTTCATGGCTGTACACATCAAAACAAAAAAGTTGTTATCTGAGTGCATGCAATGCTTAGACAATACAAATAGTATACATTTCAATTTTACACCAAAGCACCTACTGCAAACCTAATGGAAACACCTTAGGTTAACTTTCCACATGATTGTGAGTAGTTTGAAAGTTGTTTCATGGCTGTAGACATCAACACAAAAAAGTTGTTATCTCAGTGCATGCAATGCTTAGACAGTACAAATAGTATACATTTCAATTTTACTCCAAAGCACTTACTGCAGACCTAATGGAAACACCTTAGGTTAACTTCCCACATGATTATGAGTAGTTTGAAAATTGTGTCATGGCTGTACACATCAACACAAAAAAGTTGTTATCTCAGTGCATGCAATGCTTAGACAATACAAATAGTATACATTTCAATTTTACACCAAAGCACTTACTGCAAACCTAATGGAAACACTTTAGGTTAACTTCCCAAATGATTCTGATATGTCTGAAAGTTGTTTCATACCTGTGCACATAAAGACAAAAAAGTTGATTTCACAGTGAATAGAATGCTTTGACATAAAAGTAGTATACATTTCAATTTTACACCAAAGCACTTACTGCAAACCTAATGGAAACACTTTAGGTTAACTTCCCAAATGATTCTGATATGTCTGAAAGTTGTTTCATACCTGTGCACATAAAGACAAAAAAGTTGATTTTACAGTGAATAGAATGCTTTGACATAAAAGTAGTATACATTTCAATTTTAAACCAAAGTACTTACTGCAAACCTAATGGAAACACCTTAGGTTAACTTCCCACATGATTATGAGTAGTTTGAAAGTTGTTTCATGGCTGTACACATCAACACAAAAAAGTTGTTATCTCAGTGCATGCAATGCTTAGACAATACAAGTAGTATACATTTCAATTTTACACCAAAGCACCTACTGCAAACCTAATGGAAACACCTTAGGTTAACTTTCCACATGATTGTGAGTAGTTTGAAAGTTGTTTCATGGCTGTAGACATCAACACAAAAAAGTTGTTATCTGAGTGCATCCAATGCTTAGACAATACAAATAGTATACATTTCAATTTTACACCAAAGCACTTACTGCAAACCTAATGGAAACACCTTAGGTTAACTTCCCACATGATTATGAGTAGTTTGAAAGTTGTTTCATGGCTGTACACATCAAAACAAAAAAGTTGTTATCTGAGTGCATGCAATGCTTAGACAATACAAATAGTATACATTTCAATTTTACACCAAAGCACCTACTGCAAACCTAATGGAAACACCTTAGGTTAACTTTCCACATGATTGTGAGTAGTTTGAAAGTTGTTTCATGGCTGTAGACATCAACACAAAAAAGTTGTTATCTGAGTGCATGCAATGCTTAGACAATACAGATAGTATACATTTCAATTTTACACCAAAGCACCTACTGCAAACCTAATGGAAACACCTTAGGTTAACTTTCCACATGATTGTGAGTAGTTTGAAAGTTGTTTCATGGCTGTAGACATCAACACAAAAAAGTTGTTATCTGAGTGCATCCAATGCTTAGACAATACAAATAGTATACATTTCAATTTTACACCAAAGCACTTACTGCAAACCTAATTGAAACACTTTAGGTTAACTTTCCACATGATTATGAGGAGTTTGAAAGTTGTTTCATGGCTGTACACATCAAAACAAAAAAGTTGTTATCTGAGTGCATGCAATGCTTAGACAATACAAATAGTATACATTTCAATTTTACACCAAAGCACCTACTGCAAACCTAATGGAAACACCTTAGGTTAACTTTCCACATGATTGTGAGTAGTTTGAAAGTTGTTTCATGGCTGTAGACATCAACACAAAAAAGTTGTTATCTGAGTGCATCCAATGCTTAGACAATACAAATAGTATACATTTCAATTTTACACCAAAGCACTTACTGCAAACCTAATGGAAACACCTTAGGTTAACTTCCCACATGATTATGAGTAGTTTGAAAGTTGTTTCATGGCTGTACACATCAAAACAAAAAAGTTGTTATCTGAGTGCATGCAATGCTTAGACAATACAAATAGTATACATTTCAATTTTACACCAAAGCACCTACTGCAAACCTAATGGAAACACCTTAGGTTAACTTTCCACATGATTGTGAGTAGTTTGAAAGTTGTTTCATGGCTGTAGACATCAACACAAAAAAGTTGTTATCTCAGTGCATGCAATGCTTAGACAGTACAAATAGTATACATTTCAATTTTACTCCAAACCACTTACTGCAAACCTAATGGAAACACCTTAGGTTAACTTCCCACATGATTATGAGTAGTTTGAAAGTTGTTTCATGGCTGTACACATCAACACAAAAAAGTTGTTATCTGAGTGCATGCAATGATTAGACAATACAAATAGTATACATTTCAATTTTACACCAAAGCACTTACTGCAAACCTAATGGAAATACTTTAGGTTAACTTTCCACATGATTATGAGTAGTTTGAAAGTTGTTTCATGGCTGTACACATCAACACAAAAAAGTTGTTATCTGAGTGCATGCAATGCTTAGACAATACAAATAGTATACATTTCAATTTTACACCAAAGCACCTACTGCAAACCTAATGGAAACACCTTAGGTTAACTTTCCACATGATTGTGAGTAGTTTGAAAGTTGTTTCATGGCTGTAGACATCAACACAAAAAAGTTGTTATCTGAGAGCATCCAATGCTTAGACAATACAAATCGTATACATTTCAATTTTACACCAAAGCACTTACTGCAAACCTAATGGAAACACTTTAGGTTAACTTTCCACATGATTATGAGTAGTTTGAAAGTTGTTTCATGGCTGTACACATCAAAACAAAAAAGTTGTTATCTGAGTGCATGCAATGCTTAGACAATACAAATAGTATACATTTCAATTTTACACCAAAGCACCTACTGCAAACCTAATGGAAACACCTTAGGTTAACTTTCCACATGATTGTGAGTAGTTTGAAAGTTGTTTCATGGCTGTAGACATCAACACAAAAAAGTTGTTATCTGAGTGCATCCAATGCTTAGACAATACAAATAGTATACATTTCAATTTTACACCAAAGCACTTACTGCAAACCTAATGGAAACACCTTAGGTTAACTTCCCACATGATTATGAGTAGTTTGAAAGTTGTTTCATGGCTGTACACATCAAAACAAAAAAGTTGTTATCTGAGTGCATGCAATGCTTAGACAATACAAATAGTATACATTTCAATTTTACACCAAAGCACCTACTGCAAACCTAATGGAAACACCTTAGGTTAACTTTCCACATGATTGTGAGTAGTTTGAAAGTTGTTTCATGGCTGTAGACATCAACACAAAAAAGTTGTTATCTGAGTGCATGCAATGCTTAGACAATACAAATAGTATACATTTCAATTTTACACCAAAGCACCTACTGCAAACCTAATGGAAACACCTTAGGTTAACTTTCCACATGATTGTGAGTAGTTTGAAAGTTGTTTCATGGCTGTAGACATCAACACAAAAAAGTTGTTATCTGAGTGCATCCAATGCTTAGACAATACAAATAGTATACATTTCAATTTTACACCAAAGCACTTACTGCAAACCTAATGGAAACACTTTAGGTTAACTTTCCACATGATTATGTGTAGTTTGAAAGTTGTTTCATGGCTGTACACATCAAAACAAAAAGTTGTTATCTGAGTGCATGCAATGTTTAGACAATACAAATAGTATACATTTCAATTTTACACCAAAGCACCTACTGCAAACCTAATGGAAACACCTTAGGTTAACTTTCCACATGATTGTGAGTAGTTTGAAAGTTGTTTCATGGCTGTAGACATCAACACAAAAAAGTTGTTATCTGAGTGCATCCAATGCTTAGACAATACAAATAGTATACATTTCAATTTTACACCAAAGCACTTACTGCAAACCTAATGGAAACACCTTAGGTTAACTTCCCACATGATTATGAGTAGTTTGAAAGTTGTTTCATGGCTGTACACATCAAAACAAAAAAGTTGTTATCTGAGTGCATGCAATGCTTAGACAATACAAATAGTATACATTTCAATTTTACACCAAAGCACCTACTGCAAACCTAATGGAAACACCTTAGGTTAACTTTCCACATGATTGTGAGTAGTTTGAAAGTTGTTTCATGGCTGTAGACATCAACACAAAAAAGTTGTTATCTGAGTGCATCCAATGCTTAGACAATACAAATAGTATACATTTCAATTTTACACCAAAGCACTTACTGCAAACCTAATGGAAACACCTTAGGTTAACTTCCCACATGATTATGAGTAGTTTGAAAGTTGTTTCATGGCTGTACACATCAAAACAAAAAAGTTGTTATCTGAGTGCATGCAATGCTTAGACAATACAAATAGTATACATTTCAATTTTACACCAAAGCACCTACTGCAAACCTAATGGAAACACCTTAGGTTAACTTTCCACATGATTGTGAGTAGTTTGAAAGTTGTTTCATGGCTGTAGACATCAACACAAAAAAGTTGTTATCTCAGTGCATGCAATGCTTAGACAATACAAATAGTATACATTTCAATTTTACTCCAAACCACTTACTGCAAACCTAATGAAAACACCTTAGGTTAACTTCCCACATGATTATGAGTAGTTTGAAAGTTGTTTCATGGCTGTACACATCAACACAAAAAAGTTGTTATCTGAGTGCATGCAATGATTAGACAATACAAATAGTATACATTTCAATTTTACACCAAAGCACTTACTGCAAACCTAATGGAAATACTTTAGGTTAACTTTCCACATGATTATGAGTAGTTTGAAAGTTGTTTCATGGCTGTACACATCAACACAAAAAAGTTGTTATCTGAGTGCATGCAATGCTTAGACAATACAAATAGTATACATTTCAATTTTACACCAAAGCACCTACTGCAAACCTAATGGAAACACCTTAGGTTAACTTTCCACATGATTGTGAGTAGTTTGAAAGTTGTTTCATGGCTGTAGACATCAACACAAAAAAGTTGATATCTGAGAGCATCCAATGCTTAGACAATACAAATCGTATACATTTCAATTTTACACCAAAGCACTTACTGCAAACCTAATGGAAACACTTTAGGTTAACTTTCCACATGATTATGAGTAGTTTGAAAGTTGTTTCATGGCTGTACACATCAAAACAAAAAAGTTGTTATCTGAGTGCATGCAATGCTTAGACAATACAAATAGTATACATTTCAATTTTACACCAAAGCACCTACTGCAAACCTAATGGAAACACCTTAGGTTAACTTTCCACATGATTGTGAGTAGTTTGAAAGTTGTTTCATGGCTGTAGACATCAACACAAAAAAGTTGTTATCTGAGTGCATCCAATGCTTAGACAATACAAATAGTATACATTTCAATTTTACACCAAAGCACTTACTGCAAACCTAATGGAAACACCTTAGGTTAACTTCCCACATGATTATGAGTAGTTTGAAAGTTGTTTCATGGCTGTAGACATCAACACAAAAAAGTTGTTATCTGAGTGCATCCAATGCTTAGACAATACAAATAGTATACATTTCAATTTTACACCAAAGCACTTACTGCAAACCTAATTGAAACACTTTAGGTTAACTTTCCACATGATTATGAGGAGTTTGAAAGTTGTTTCATGGCTGTACACATCAAAACAAAAAAGTTGTTATCTGAGTGCATGCAATGCTTAGACAATACAAATAGTATACATTTCAATTTTACACCAAAGCACCTACTGCAAACCTAATGGAAACACCTTAGGTTAACTTTCCACATGATTGTGAGTAGTTTGAAAGTTGTTTCATGGCTGTAGACATCAACACAAAAAAGTTGTTATCTGAGTGCATCCAATGCTTAGACAATACAAATAGTATACATTTCAATTTTACACCAAAGCACTTACTGCAAACCTAATGGAAACACCTTAGGTTAACTTCCCACATGATTATGAGTAGTTTGAAAGTTGTTTCATGGCTGTACACATCAAAACAAAAAAGTTGTTATCTGAGTGCATGCAATGCTTAGACAATACAAATAGTATACATTTCAATTTTACACCAAAGCACCTACTGCAAACCTAATGGAAACACCTTAGGTTAACTTTCCACATGATTGTGAGTAGTTTGAAAGTTGTTTCATGGCTGTAGACATCAACACAAAAAAGTTGTTATCTCAGTGCATGCAATGCTTAGACAGTACAAATAGTATACATTTCAATTTTACTCCAAACCACTTACTGCAAACCTAATGGAAACACCTTAGGTTAACTTCCCACATGATTATGAGTAGTTTGAAAGTTGTTTCATGGCTGTACACATCAACACAAAAAAGTTGTTATCTGAGTGCATGCAATGATTAGACAATACAAATAGTATACATTTCAATTTTACACCAAAGCACTTACTGCAAACCTAATGGAAATACTTTAGGTTAACTTTCCACATGATTATGAGTAGTTTGAAAGTTGTTTCATGGCTGTACACATCAACACAAAAAAGTTGTTATCTGAGTGCATGCAATGCTTAGACAATACAAATAGTATACATTTCAATTTTACACCAAAGCACCTACTGCAAACCTAATGGAAACACCTTAGGTTAACTTTCCACATGATTGTGAGTAGTTTGAAAGTTGTTTCATGGCTGTAGACATCAACACAAAAAAGTTGTTATCTGAGAGCATCCAATGCTTAGACAATACAAATCGTATACATTTCAATTTTACACCAAAGCACTTACTGCAAACCTAATGGAAACACTTTAGGTTAACTTTCCACATGATTATGAGTAGTTTGAAAGTTGTTTCATGGCTGTACACATCAAAACAAAAAAGTTGTTATCTGAGTGCATGCAATGCTTAGACAATACAAATAGTATACATTTCAATTTTACACCAAAGCACCTACTGCAAACCTAATGGAAACACCTTAGGTTAACTTTCCACATGATTGTGAGTAGTTTGAAAGTTGTTTCATGGCTGTAGACATCAACACAAAAAAGTTGTTATCTGAGTGCATCCAATGCTTAGACAATACAAATAGTATACATTTCAATTTTACACCAAAGCACTTACTGCAAACCTAATGGAAACACCTTAGGTTAACTTCCCACATGATTATGAGTAGTTTGAAAGTTGTTTCATGGCTGTACACATCAAAACAAAAAAGTTGTTATCTGAGTGCATGCAATGCTTAGACAATACAAATAGTATACATTTCAATTTTACACCAAAGCACCTACTGCAAACCTAATGGAAACACCTTAGGTTAACTTTCCACATGATTGTGAGTAGTTTGAAAGTTGTTTCATGGCTGTAGACATCAACACAAAAAAGTTGTTATCTGAGTGCATGCAATGCTTAGACAATACAAATAGTATACATTTCAATTTTACACCAAAGCACCTACTGCAAACCTAATGGAAACACCTTAGGTTAACTTTCCACATGATTGTGAGTAGTTTGAAAGTTGTTTCATGGCTGTAGACATCAACACAAAAAAGTTGTTATCTGAGTGCATCCAATGCTTAGACAATACAAATAGTATACATTTCAATTTTACACCAAAGCACTTACTGCAAACCTAATGGAAACACTTTAGGTTAACTTTCCACATGATTATGTGTAGTTTGAAAGTTGTTTCATGGCTGTACACATCAAAACAAAAAGTTGTTATCTGAGTGCATGCAATGTTTAGACAATACAAATAGTATACATTTCAATTTTACACCAAAGCACCTACTGCAAACCTAATGGAAACACCTTAGGTTAACTTTCCACATGATTGTGAGTAGTTTGAAAGTTGTTTCATGGCTGTAGACATCAACACAAAAAAGTTGTTATCTGAGTGCATCCAATGCTTAGACAATACAAATAGTATACATTTCAATTTTACACCAAAGCACTTACTGCAAACCTAATGGAAACACCTTAGGTTAACTTCCCACATGATTATGAGTAGTTTGAAAGTTGTTTCATGGCTGTACACATCAAAACAAAAAAGTTGTTATCTGAGTGCATGCAATGCTTAGACAATACAAATAGTATACATTTCAATTTTACACCAAAGCACCTACTGCAAACCTAATGGAAACACCTTAGGTTAACTTTCCACATGACTGTGAGTAGTTTGAAAGTTGTTTCATGGCTGTAGACATCAACACAAAAAAGTTGTTATCTGAGTGCATCCAATGCTTAGACAATACAAATAGTATACATTTCAATTTTACACCAAAGCACTTACTGCAAACCTAATGGAAACACCTTAGGTTAACTTCCCACATGATTATGAGTAGTTTGAAAGTTGTTTCATGGCTGTACACATCAAAACAAAAAAGTTGTTATCTGAGTGCATGCAATGCTTAGACAATACAAATAGTATACATTTCAATTTTACACCAAAGCACCTACTGCAAACCTAATGGAAACACCTTAGGTTAACTTTCCACATGATTGTGAGTAGTTTGAAAGTTGTTTCATGGCTGTAGACATCAACACAAAAAAGTTGTTATCTCAGTGCATGCAATGCTTAGACAGTACAAATAGTATACATTTCAATTTTACTCCAAAGCACTTACTGCAGACCTAATGGAAACACCTTAGGTTAACTTCCCACATGATTATGAGTAGTTTGAAAATTGTGTCATGGCTGTACACATCAACACAAAAAAGTTGTTATCTCAGTGCATGCAATGCTTAGACAATACAAATAGTATACATTTCAATTTTACACCAAAGCACTTACTGCAAACCTAATGGAAACACTTTAGGTTAACTTCCCAAATGATTCTGATATGTCTGAAAGTTGTTTCATACCTGTGCACATAAAGACAAAAAAGTTGATTTCACAGTGAATAGAATGCTTTGACATAAAAGTAGTATACATTTCAATTTTACACCAAAGCACTTACTGCAAACCTAATGGAAACACTTTAGGTTAACTTCCCAAATGATTCTGATATGTCTGAAAGTTGTTTCATACCTGTGCACATAAAGACAAAAAAGTTGATTTTACAGTGAATAGAATGCTTTGACATAAAAGTAGTATACATTTCAATTTTACACCAAAGTACTTACTGCAAACCTAATGGAAACACCTTAGGTTAACTTCCCACATGATTATGAGTAGTTTGAAAGTTGTTTCATGGCTGTACACATCAACACAAAAAAGTTGTTATCTCAGTGCATGCAATGCTTAGACAATACAAGTAGTATACATTTCAATTTTACACCAAAGCACCTACTGCAAACCTAATGGAAACACCTTAGGTTAACTTTCCACATGATTGTGAGTAGTTTGAAAGTTGTTTCATGGCTGTAGACATCAACACAAAAAAGTTGTTATCTGAGTGCATCCAATGCTTAGACAATACAAATAGTATACATTTCAATTTTACACCAAAGCACTTACTGCAAACCTAATGGAAACACCTTAGGTTAACTTCCCACATGATTATGAGTAGTTTGAAAGTTGTTTCATGGCTGTACACATCAAAACAAAAAAGTTGTTATCTGAGTGCATGCAATGCTTAGACAATACAAATAGTATACATTTCAATTTTACACCAAAGCACCTACTGCAAACCTAATGGAAACACCTTAGGTTAACTTTCCACATGATTGTGAGTAGTTTGAAAGTTGTTTCATGGCTGTAGACATCAACACAAAAAAGTTGTTATCTGAGTGCATGCAATGCTTAGACAATACAAATAGTATACATTTCAATTTTACACCAAAGCACCTACTGCAAACCTAATGGAAACACCTTAGGTTAACTTTCCACATGATTGTGAGTAGTTTGAAAGTTGTTTCATGGCTGTAGACATCAACACAAAAAAGTTGTTATCTGAGTGCATCCAATGCTTAGACAATACAAATAGTATACATTTCAATTTTACACCAAAGCACTTACTGCAAACCTAATTGAAACACTTTAGGTTAACTTTCCACATGATTATGAGGAGTTTGAAAGTTGTTTCATGGCTGTACACATCAAAACAAAAAAGTTGTTATCTGAGTGCATGCAATGCTTAGACAATACAAATAGTATACATTTCAATTTTACACCAAAGCACCTACTGCAAACCTAATGGAAACACCTTAGGTTAACTTTCCACATGATTGTGAGTAGTTTGAAAGTTGTTTCATGGCTGTAGACATCAACACAAAAAAGTTGTTATCTGAGTGCATCCAATGCTTAGACAATACAAATAGTATACATTTCAATTTTACACCAAAGCACTTACTGCAAACCTAATGGAAACACCTTAGGTTAACTTCCCACATGATTATGAGTAGTTTGAAAGTTGTTTCATGGCTGTACACATCAAAACAAAAAAGTTGTTATCTGAGTGCATGCAATGCTTAGACAATACAAATAGTATACATTTCAATTTTACACCAAAGCACCTACTGCAAACCTAATGGAAACACCTTAGGTTAACTTTCCACATGATTGTGAGTAGTTTGAAAGTTGTTTCATGGCTGTAGACATCAACACAAAAAAGTTGTTATCTCAGTGCATGCAATGCTTAGACAGTACAAATAGTATACATTTCAATTTTACTCCAAACCACTTACTGCAAACCTAATGGAAACACCTTAGGTTAACTTCCCACATGATTATGAGTAGTTTGAAAGTTGTTTCATGGCTGTACACATCAACACAAAAAAGTTGTTATCTGAGTGCATGCAATGATTAGACAATACAAATAGTATACATTTCAATTTTACACCAAAGCACTTACTGCAAACCTAATGGAAATACTTTAGGTTAACTTTCCACATGATTATGAGTAGTTTGAAAGTTGTTTCATGGCTGTACACATCAACACAAAAAAGTTGTTATCTGAGTGCATGCAATGCTTAGACAATACAAATAGTATACATTTCAATTTTACACCAAAGCACCTACTGCAAACCTAATGGAAACACCTTAGGTTAACTTTCCACATGATTGTGAGTAGTTTGAAAGTTGTTTCATGGCTGTAGACATCAACACAAAAAAGTTGTTATCTGAGAGCATCCAATGCTTAGACAATACAAATCGTATACATTTCAATTTTACACCAAAGCACTTACTGCAAACCTAATGGAAACACTTTAGGTTAACTTTCCACATGATTATGAGTAGTTTGAAAGTTGTTTCATGGCTGTACACATCAAAACAAAAAAGTTGTTATCTGAGTGCATGCAATGCTTAGACAATACAAATAGTATACATTTCAATTTTACACCAAAGCACCTACTGCAAACCTAATGGAAACACCTTAGGGTAACTTTCCACATGATTGTGAGTAGTTTGAAAGTTGTTTCATGGCTGTAGACATCAACACAAAAAAGTTGTTATCTGAGTGCATCCAATGCTTAGACAATACAAATAGTATACATTTCAATTTTACACCAAAGCACTTACTGCAAACCTAATGGAAACACCTTAGGTTAACTTCCCACATGATTATGAGTAGTTTGAAAGTTGTTTCATGGCTGTACACATCAAAACAAAAAAGTTGTTATCTGAGTGCATGCAATGCTTAGACAATACAAATAGTATACATTTCAATTTTACACCAAAGCACCTACTGCAAACCTAATGGAAACACCTTAGGTTAACTTTCCACATGATTGTGAGTAGTTTGAAAGTTGTTTCATGGCTGTAGACATCAACACAAAAAAGTTGTTATCTGAGTGCATGCAATGCTTAGACAATACAAATAGTATACATTTCAATTTTACACCAAAGCACCTACTGCAAACCTAATGGAAACACCTTAGGTTAACTTTCCACATGATTGTGAGTAGTTTGAAAGTTGTTTCATGGCTGTAGACATCAACACAAAAAAGTTGTTATCTGAGTGCATCCAATGCTTAGACAATACAAATAGTATACATTTCAATTTTACACCAAAGCACTTACTGCAAACCTAATGGAAACACTTTAGGTTAACTTTCCACATGATTATGTGTAGTTTGAAAGTTGTTTCATGGCTGTACACATCAAAACAAAAAGTTGTTATCTGAGTGCATGCAATGTTTAGACAATACAAATAGTATACATTTCAATTTTACACCAAAGCACCTACTGCAAACCTAATGGAAACACCTTAGGTTAACTTTCCACATGATTGTGAGTAGTTTGAAAGTTGTTTCATGGCTGTAGACATCAACACAAAAAAGTTGTTATCTGAGTGCATCCAATGCTTAGACAATACAAATAGTATACATTTCAATTTTACACCAAAGCACTTACTGCAAACCTAATGGAAACACCTTAGGTTAACTTCCCACATGATTATGAGTAGTTTGAAAGTTGTTTCATGGCTGTACACATCAAAACAAAAAAGTTGTTATCTGAGTGCATGCAATGCTTAGACAATACAAATAGTATACATTTCAATTTTACACCAAAGCACCTACTGCAAACCTAATGGAAACACCTTAGGTTAACTTTCCACATGATTGTGAGTAGTTTGAAAGTTGTTTCATGGCTGTAGACATCAACACAAAAAAGTTGTTATCTGAGTGCATCCAATGCTTAGACAATACAAATAGTATACATTTCAATTTTACACCAAAGCACTTACTGCAAACCTAATGGAAACACCTTAGGTTAACTTCCCACATGATTATGAGTAGTTTGAAAGTTGTTTCATGGCTGTACACATCAAAACAAAAAAGTTGTTATCTGAGTGCATGCAATGCTTAGACAATACAAATAGTATACATTTCAATTTTACACCAAAGCACCTACTGCAAACCTAATGGAAACACCTTAGGTTAACTTTCCACATGATTGTGAGTAGTTTGAAAGTTGTTTCATGGCTGTAGACATCAACACAAAAAAGTTGTTATCTCAGTGCATGCAATGCTTAGACAATACAAATAGTATACATTTCAATTTTACTCCAAACCACTTACTGCAAACCTAATGAAAACACCTTAGGTTAACTTCCCACATGATTATGAGTAGTTTGAAAGTTGTTTCATGGCTGTACACATCAACACAAAAAAGTTGTTATCTGAGTGCATGCAATGATTAGACAATACAAATAGTATACATTTCAATTTTACACCAAAGCACTTACTGCAAACCTAATGGAAATACTTTAGGTTAACTTTCCACATGATTATGAGTAGTTTGAAAGTTGTTTCATGGCTGTACACATCAACACAAAAAAGTTGTTATCTGAGTGCATGCAATGCTTAGACAATACAAATAGTATACATTTCAATTTTACACCAAAGCACCTACTGCAAACCTAATGGAAACACCTTAGGTTAACTTTCCACATGATTGTGAGTAGTTTGAAAGTTGTTTCATGGCTGTAGACATCAACACAAAAAAGTTGATATCTGAGAGCATCCAATGCTTAGACAATACAAATCGTATACATTTCAATTTTACACCAAAGCACTTACTGCAAACCTAATGGAAACACTTTAGGTTAACTTTCCACATGATTATGAGTAGTTTGAAAGTTGTTTCATGGCTGTACACATCAAAACAAAAAAGTTGTTATCTGAGTGCATGCAATGCTTAGACAATACAAATAGTATACATTTCAATTTTACACCAAAGCACCTACTGCAAACCTAATGGAAACACCTTAGGTTAACTTTCCACATGATTGTGAGTAGTTTGAAAGTTGTTTCATGGCTGTAGACATCAACACAAAAAAGTTGTTATCTGAGTGCATCCAATGCTTAGACAATACAAATAGTATACATTTCAATTTTACACCAAAGCACTTACTGCAAACCTAATGGAAACACCTTAGGTTAACTTCCCACATGATTATGAGTAGTTTGAAAGTTGTTTCATGGCTGTAGACATCAACACAAAAAAGTTGTTATCTGAGTGCATCCAATGCTTAGACAATACAAATAGTATACATTTCAATTTTACACCAAAGCACTTACTGCAAACCTAATTGAAACACTTTAGGTTAACTTTCCACATGATTATGAGGAGTTTGAAAGTTGTTTCATGGCTGTACACATCAAAACAAAAAAGTTGTTATCTGAGTGCATGCAATGCTTAGACAATACAAATAGTATACATTTCAATTTTACACCAAAGCACCTACTGCAAACCTAATGGAAACACCTTAGGTTAACTTTCCACATGATTGTGAGTAGTTTGAAAGTTGTTTCATGGCTGTAGACATCAACACAAAAAAGTTGTTATCTGAGTGCATCCAATGCTTAGACAATACAAATAGTATACATTTCAATTTTACACCAAAGCACTTACTGCAAACCTAATGGAAACACCTTAGGTTAACTTCCCACATGATTATGAGTAGTTTGAAAGTTGTTTCATGGCTGTACACATCAAAACAAAAAAGTTGTTATCTGAGTGCATGCAATGCTTAGACAATACAAATAGTATACATTTCAATTTTACACCAAAGCACCTACTGCAAACCTAATGGAAACACCTTAGGTTAACTTTCCACATGATTGTGAGTAGTTTGAAAGTTGTTTCATGGCTGTAGACATCAACACAAAAAAGTTGTTATCTCAGTGCATGCAATGCTTAGACAGTACAAATAGTATACATTTCAATTTTACTCCAAACCACTTACTGCAAACCTAATGGAAACACCTTAGGTTAACTTCCCACATGATTATGAGTAGTTTGAAAGTTGTTTCATGGCTGTACACATCAACACAAAAAAGTTGTTATCTGAGTGCATGCAATGATTAGACAATACAAATAGTATACATTTCAATTTTACACCAAAGCACTTACTGCAAACCTAATGGAAATACTTTAGGTTAACTTTCCACATGATTATGAGTAGTTTGAAAGTTGTTTCATGGCTGTACACATCAACACAAAAAAGTTGTTATCTGAGTGCATGCAATGCTTAGACAATACAAATAGTATACATTTCAATTTTACACCAAAGCACCTACTGCAAACCTAATGGAAACACCTTAGGTTAACTTTCCACATGATTGTGAGTAGTTTGAAAGTTGTTTCATGGCTGTAGACATCAACACAAAAAAGTTGTTATCTGAGAGCATCCAATGCTTAGACAATACAAATCGTATACATTTCAATTTTACACCAAAGCACTTACTGCAAACCTAATGGAAACACTTTAGGTTAACTTTCCACATGATTATGAGTAGTTTGAAAGTTGTTTCATGGCTGTACACATCAAAACAAAAAAGTTGTTATCTGAGTGCATGCAATGCTTAGACAATACAAATAGTATACATTTCAATTTTACACCAAAGCACCTACTGCAAACCTAATGGAAACACCTTAGGTTAACTTTCCACATGATTGTGAGTAGTTTGAAAGTTGTTTCATGGCTGTAGACATCAACACAAAAAAGTTGTTATCTGAGTGCATCCAATGCTTAGACAATACAAATAGTATACATTTCAATTTTACACCAAAGCACTTACTGCAAACCTAATGGAAACACCTTAGGTTAACTTCCCACATGATTATGAGTAGTTTGAAAGTTGTTTCATGGCTGTACACATCAAAACAAAAAAGTTGTTATCTGAGTGCATGCAATGCTTAGACAATACAAATAGTATACATTTCAATTTTACACCAAAGCACCTACTGCAAACCTAATGGAAACACCTTAGGTTAACTTTCCACATGATTGTGAGTAGTTTGAAAGTTGTTTCATGGCTGTAGACATCAACACAAAAAAGTTGTTATCTGAGTGCATGCAATGCTTAGACAATACAAATAGTATACATTTCAATTTTACACCAAAGCACCTACTGCAAACCTAATGGAAACACCTTAGGTTAACTTTCCACATGATTGTGAGTAGTTTGAAAGTTGTTTCATGGCTGTAGACATCAACACAAAAAAGTTGTTATCTGAGTGCATCCAATGCTTAGACAATACAAATAGTATACATTTCAATTTTACACCAAAGCACTTACTGCAAACCTAATGGAAACACTTTAGGTTAACTTTCCACATGATTATGTGTAGTTTGAAAGTTGTTTCATGGCTGTACACATCAAAACAAAAAGTTGTTATCTGAGTGCATGCAATGTTTAGACAATACAAATAGTATACATTTCAATTTTACACCAAAGCACCTACTGCAAACCTAATGGAAACACCTTAGGTTAACTTTCCACATGATTGTGAGTAGTTTGAAAGTTGTTTCATGGCTGTAGACATCAACACAAAAAAGTTGTTATCTGAGTGCATCCAATGCTTAGACAATACAAATAGTATACATTTCAATTTTACACCAAAGCACTTACTGCAAACCTAATGGAAACACCTTAGGTTAACTTCCCACATGATTATGAGTAGTTTGAAAGTTGTTTCATGGCTGTACACATCAAAACAAAAAAGTTGTTATCTGAGTGCATGCAATGCTTAGACAATACAAATAGTATACATTTCAATTTTACACCAAAGCACCTACTGCAAACCTAATGGAAACACCTTAGGTTAACTTTCCACATGATTGTGAGTAGTTTGAAAGTTGTTTCATGGCTGTAGACATCAACACAAAAAAGTTGTTATCTGAGTGCATCCAATGCTTAGACAATACAAATAGTATACATTTCAATTTTACACCAAAGCACTTACTGCAAACCTAATGGAAACACCTTAGGTTAACTTCCCACATGATTATGAGTAGTTTGAAAGTTGTTTCATGGCTGTACACATCAAAACAAAAAAGTTGTTATCTGAGTGCATGCAATGCTTAGACAATACAAATAGTATACATTTCAATTTTACACCAAAGCACCTACTGCAAACCTAATGGAAACACCTTAGGTTAACTTTCCACATGATTGTGAGTAGTTTGAAAGTTGTTTCATGGCTGTAGACATCAACACAAAAAAGTTGTTATCTCAGTGCATGCAATGCTTAGACAATACAAATAGTATACATTTCAATTTTACTCCAAACCACTTACTGCAAACCTAATGGAAACACCTTAGGTTAACTTCCCACATGATTATGAGTAGTTTGAAAGTTGTTTCATGGCTGTACACATCAACACAAAAAAGTTGTTATCTGAGTGCATGCAATGATTAGACAATACAAATAGTATACATTTCAATTTTACACCAAAGCACTTACTGCAAACCTAATGGAAATACTTTAGGTTAACTTTCCACATGATTATGAGTAGTTTGAAAGTTGTTTCATGGCTGTACACATCAACACAAAAAAGTTGTTATCTGAGTGCATGCAATGCTTAGACAATACAAATAGTATACATTTCAATTTTACACCAAAGCACCTACTGCAAACCTAATGGAAACACCTTAGGTTAACTTTCCACATGATTGTGAGTAGTTTGAAAGTTGTTTCATGGCTGTAGACATCAACACAAAAAAGTTGTTATCTGAGAGCATCCAATGCTTAGACAATACAAATCGTATACATTTCAATTTTACACCAAAGCACTTACTGCAAACCTAATGGAAACACTTTAGGTTAACTTTCCACATGATTATGAGTAGTTTGAAAGTTGTTTCATGGCTGTACACATCAAAACAAAAAAGTTGTTATCTGAGTGCATGCAATGCTTAGACAATACAAATAGTATACATTTCAATTTTACACCAAAGCACCTACTGCAAACCTAATGGAAACACCTTAGGTTAACTTTCCACATGATTGTGAGTAGTTTGAAAGTTGTTTCATGGCTGTAGACATCAACACAAAAAAGTTGTTATCTGAGTGCATCCAATGCTTAGACAATACAAATAGTATACATTTCAATTTTACACCAAAGCACTTACTGCAAACCTAATGGAAACACCTTAGGTTAACTTCCCACATGATTATGAGTAGTTTGAAAGTTGTTTCATGGCTGTACACATCAAAACAAAAAAGTTGTTATCTGAGTGCATGCAATGCTTAGACAATACAAATAGTATACATTTCAATTTTACACCAAAGCACCTACTGCAAACCTAATGGAAACACCTTAGGTTAACTTTCCACATGATTGTGAGTAGTTTGAAAGTTGTTTCATGGCTGTAGACATCAACACAAAAAAGTTGTTATCTGAGTGCATGCAATGCTTAGACAATACAAATAGTATACATTTCAATTTTACACCAAAGCACCTACTGCAAACCTAATGGAAACACCTTAGGTTAACTTTCCACATGATTGTGAGTAGTTTGAAAGTTGTTTCATGGCTGTAGACATCAACACAAAAAAGTTGTTATCTGAGTGCATCCAATGCTTAGACAATACAAATAGTATACATTTCAATTTTACACCAAAGCACTTACTGCAAACCTAATGGAAACACTTTAGGTTAACTTTCCACATGATTATGAGGAGTTTGAAAGTTGTTTCATGGCTGTACACATCAAAACAAAAAAGTTGTTATCTGAGTGCATGCAATGCTTAGACAATACAAATAGTATACATTTCAATTTTACACCAAAGCACCTACTGCAAACCTAATGGAAACACCTTAGGTTAACTTTCCACATGATTGTGAGTAGTTTGAAAGTTGTTTCATGGCTGTAGACATCAACACAAAAAAGTTGTTATCTGAGTGCATCCAATGCTTAGACAATACAAATAGTATACATTTCAATTTTACACCAAAGCACTTACTGCAAACCTAATGGAAACACCTTAGGTTAACTTCCCACATGATTATGAGTAGTTTGAAAGTTGTTTCATGGCTGTACACATCAAAACAAAAAAGTTGTTATCTGAGTGCATGCAATGCTTAGACAATACAAATAGTATACATTTCAATTTTACACCAAAGCTCCTACTGCAAACCTAATGGAAACACCTTAGGTTAACTTTCCACATGATTGTGAGTAGTTTGAAAGTTGTTTCATGGCTGTAGACATCAACACAAAAAAGTTGTTATCTCAGTGCATGCAATGCTTAGACAGTACAAATAGTATACATTTCAATTTTACTCCAAACCACTTACTGCAAACCTAATGGAAACACCTTAGGTTAACTTCCCACATGATTATGAGTAGTTTGAAAGTTGTTTCATGGCTGTACACATCAACACAAAAAAGTTGTTATCTGAGTGCATGCAATGATTAGACAATACAAATAGTATACATTTCAATTTTACACCAAAGCACTTACTGCAAACCTAATGGAAATACTTTAGGTTAACTTTCCACATGATTATGAGTAGTTTGAAAGTTGTTTCATGGCTGTACACATCAACACAAAAAAGTTGTTATCTGAGTGCATGCAATGCTTAGACAATACAAATAGTATACATTTCAATTTTACACCAAAGCACCTACTGCAAACCTAATGGAAACACCTTAGGTTAACTTTCCACATGATTGTGAGTAGTTTGAAAGTTGTTTCATGGCTGTAGACATCAACACAAAAAAGTTGTTATCTGAGAGCATCCAATGCTTAGACAATACAAATCGTATACATTTCAATTTTACACCAAAGCACTTACTGCAAACCTAATGGAAACACTTTAGGTTAACTTTCCACATGATTATGAGTAGTTTGAAAGTTGTTTCATGGCTGTACACATCAAAACAAAAAAGTTGTTATCTGAGTGCATGCAATGCTTAGACAATACAAATAGTATACATTTCAATTTTACACCAAAGCACCTACTGCAAACCTAATGGAAACACCTTAGGTTAACTTTCCACATGATTGTGAGTAGTTTGAAAGTTGTTTCATGGCTGTAGACATCAACACAAAAAAGTTGTTATCTGAGTGCATCCAATGCTTAGACAATACAAATAGTATACATTTCAATTTTACACCAAAGCACTTACTGCAAACCTAATGGAAACACTTTAGGTTAACTTTCCACATGATTATGAGGAGTTTGAAAGTTGTTTCATGGCTGTACACATCAAAACAAAAAAGTTGTTATCTGAGTGCATGCAATGCTTAGACAATACAAATAGTATACATTTCAATTTTACACCAAAGCACCTACTGCAAACCTAATGGAAACACCTTAGGTTAACTTTCCACATGATTGTGAGTAGTTTGAAAGTTGTTTCATGGCTGTAGACATCAACACAAAAAAGTTGTTATCTGAGTGCATCCAATGCTTAGACAATACAAATAGTATACATTTCAATTTTACACCAAAGCACTTACTGCAAACCTAATGGAAACACCTTAGGTTAACTTCCCACATGATTATGAGTAGTTTGAAAGTTGTTTCATGGCTGTACACATCAAAACAAAAAAGTTGTTATCTGAGTGCATGCAATGCTTAGACAATACAAATAGTATACATTTCAATTTTACACCAAAGCACCTACTGCAAACCTAATGGAAACACCTTAGGTTAACTTTCCACATGATTGTGAGTAGTTTGAAAGTTGTTTCATGGCTGTAGACATCAACACAAAAAAGTTGTTATCTCAGTGCATGCAATGCTTAGACAATACAAATAGTATACATTTCAATTTTACTGCAAACCACTTACTGCAAACCTAATGGAAACACCTTAGGTTAACTTCCCACATGATTATGAGTAGTTTGAAAGTTGTTTCATGGCTGTACACATCAACACAAAAAAGTTGTTATCTGAGTGCATGCAATGTTTAGACAATACAAATAGTATACATTTCAATTTTACACCAAAGCACTTACTGCAAACCTAATGGAAACACTTTAGGTTAACTTTCCACATGATTATGAGTAGTTTGAAAGTTGTTTCATGGCTGTAGACATCAACACAAAAAAGTTGTTATCTGAGTGCATCCAATGCTTAGACAATACAAATAGTATACATTTCAATTTTACACCAAAGCACTTACTGCAAACCTAATGGAAACACTTTAGGTTAACTTTCCACATGATTATGAGTAGTTTGAAAGTTGTTTCATGGCTGTAGACATCAACACAAAAAAGTTGTTATCTCAGTGCATGCAATGCTTAGACAATACAAATAGTATACATTTCAATTTTACTCCAAACCACTTACTGCAAACCTAATGGAAACACCTTAGGTTAACTTCCCACATGATTATGAGTAGTTTGAAAGTTGTTTCATGGCTGTACACATCAACACAAAAAAGTTGTTATCTGAGTGCATGCAATGCTTAGACAATACAAATAGTATACATTTCAATTTTACACCAAAGCACCTACTGCAAACCTAATGGAAACACCTTAGGTTAACTTTCCACATGATTGTGAGTAGTTTGAAAGTTGTTTCATGGCTGTAGACATCAACACAAAAAAGTTGTTATCTGAGTGCATCCAATGCTTAGACAATACAAATAGTATACATTTCAATTTTACACCAAAGCACTTACTGCAAACCTAATGGAAACACTTTAGGTTAACTTTCCACATGATTATGTGCAGTTTGAAAGTTGTTTCATGGCTGTACACATCAAAACAAAAAAGTTGTTATCTGAGTGCATGCAATGCTTAGACAATACAAATAGTATACATTTCAATTTTACACCAAAGCACCTACTACAAACCTAATGGAAACACCTTAGGTTAACTTTCCACATGATTGTGAGTAGTTTGAAAGTTGTTTCATGGCTGTAGACATCAACACAAAAAAGTTGCTATCTGAGTGCATGCAATGCTTAGACAATACAAATAGTATACATTTCAATTTTACACCAAAGCACCTACTGCAAACCTAATGGAAACACCTTAGGTTAACTTTCCACATGATTGTGAGTAGTTTGAAAGTTGTTTCATGGCTGTAGACATCAACACAAAAAAGTTGTTATCTGAGTGCATCCAATGCTTAGACAATACAAATAGTATACATTTCAATTTTACACCAAAGCACTTACTGCAAACCTAATGGAAACACCTTAGGTTAACTTCCCACATGATTATGAGTAGTTTGAAAGTTGTTTCATGGCTGTACACATCAAAACAAAAAAGTTGTTATCTGAGTGCATGCAATGCTTAGACAATACAAATAGTATACATTTCAATTTTACACCAAAGCACCTACTGCAAACCTAATGGAAACACCTTAGGTTAACTTTCCACATGATTGTGAGTAGTTTGAAAGTTGTTTCATGGCTGTAGACATCAACACAAAAAAGTTGTTATCTGAGTGCATGCAATGATTAGACAATACAAATAGTATACATTTCAATTTTACACCAAAGCACTTACTGCAAACCTAATGGAAATACTTTAGGTTAACTTTCCACATGATTATGAGTAGTTTGAAAGTTGTTTCATGGCTGTACACATCAACACAAAAAAGTTGTTATCTGAGTGCATGCAATGCTTAGACAATACAAATAGTATACATTTCAATTTTACACCAAAGCACCTACTGCAAACCTAATGGAAACACCTTAGGTTAACTTTCCACATGATTGTGAGTAGTTTGAAAGTTGTTTCATGGCTGTAGACATCAACACAAAAAAGTTGTTATCTGAGAGCATCCAATGCTTAGACAATACAAATCGTATACATTTCAATTTTACACCAAAGCACTTACTGCAAACCTAATGGAAACACTTTAGGTTAACTTTCCACATGATTATGAGTAGTTTGAAAGTTGTTTCATGGCTGTACACATCAAAACAAAAAAGTTGTTATCTGAGTGCATGCAATGCTTAGACAATACAAATAGTATACATTTCAATTTTACACCAAAGCACCTACTGCAAACCTAATGGAAACACCTTAGGTTAACTTTCCACATGATTGTGAGTAGTTTGAAAGTTGTTTCATGGCTGTAGACATCAACACAAAAAAGTTGTTATCTGAGTGCATCCAATGCTTAGACAATACAAATAGTATACATTTCAATTTTACACCAAAGCACTTACTGCAAACCTAATGGAAACACTTTAGGTTAACTTTCCACATGATTATGAGGAGTTTGAAAGTTGTTTCATGGCTGTACACATCAAAACAAAAAAGTTGTTATCTGAGTGCATGCAATGCTTAGACAATACAAATAGTATACATTTCAATTTTACACCAAAGCACCTACTGCAAACCTAATGGAAACACCTTAGGTTAACTTTCCACATGATTGTGAGTAGTTTGAAAGTTGTTTCATGGCTGTAGACATCAACACAAAAAAGTTGTTATCTGAGTGCATCCAATGCTTAGACAATACAAATAGTATACATTTCAATTTTACACCAAAGCACTTACTGCAAACCTAATGGAAACACCTTAGGTTAACTTCCCACATGATTATGAGTAGTTTGAAAGTTGTTTCATGGCTGTACACATCAAAACAAAAAAGTTGTTATCTGAGTGCATGCAATGCTTAGACAATACAAATAGTATACATTTCAATTTTACACCAAAGCACCTACTGCAAACCTAATGGAAACACCTTAGGTTAACTTTCCACATGATTGTGAGTAGTTTGAAAGTTGTTTCATGGCTGTAGACATCAACACAAAAAAGTTGTTATCTCAGTGCATGCAATGCTTAGACAATACAAATAGTATACATTTCAATTTTACTGCAAACCACTTACTGCAAACCTAATGGAAACACCTTAGGTTAACTTCCCACATGATTATGAGTAGTTTGAAAGTTGTTTCATGGCTGTACACATCAACACAAAAAAGTTGTTATCTGAGTGCATGCAATGTTTAGACAATACAAATAGTATACATTTCAATTTTACACCAAAGCACTTACTGCAAACCTAATGGAAACACTTTAGGTTAACTTTCCACATGATTATGAGTAGTTTGAAAGTTGTTTCATGGCTGTAGACATCAACACAAAAAAGTTGTTATCTGAGTGCATCCAATGCTTAGACAATACAAATAGTATACATTTCAATTTTACACCAAAGCACTTACTGCAAACCTAATGGAAACACTTTAGGTTAACTTTCCACATGATTATGAGTAGTTTGAAAGTTGTTTCATGGCTGTAGACATCAACACAAAAAAGTTGTTATCTCAGTGCATGCAATGCTTAGACAATACAAATAGTATACATTTCAATTTTACTCCAAACCACTTACTGCAAACCTAATGGAAACACCTTAGGTTAACTTCCCACATGATTATGAGTAGTTTGAAAGTTGTTTCATGGCTGTACACATCAACACAAAAAAGTTGTTATCTGAGTGCATGCAATGCTTAGACAATACAAATAGTATACATTTCAATTTTACACCAAAGCACCTACTGCAAACCTAATGGAAACACCTTAGGTTAACTTTCCACATGATTGTGAGTAGTTTGAAAGTTGTTTCATGGCTGTAGACATCAACACAAAAAAGTTGTTATCTGAGTGCATCCAATGCTTAGACAATACAAATAGTATACATTTCAATTTTACACCAAAGCACTTACTGCAAACCTAATGGAAACACTTTAGGTTAACTTTCCACATGATTATGTGCAGTTTGAAAGTTGTTTCATGGCTGTACACATCAAAACAAAAAAGTTGTTATCTGAGTGCATGCAATGCTTAGACAATACAAATAGTATACATTTCAATTTTACACCAAAGCACCTACTACAAACCTAATGGAAACACCTTAGGTTAACTTTCCACATGATTGTGAGTAGTTTGAAAGTTGTTTCATGGCTGTAGACATCAACACAAAAAAGTTGTTATCTGAGTGCATCCAATGCTTAGACAATACAAATAGTATACATTTCAATTTTACACCAAAGCACTTACTGCAAACCTAATGGAAACACCTTAGGTTAACTTCCCACATGATTATGAGTAGTTTGAAAGTTGTTTCATGGCTGTACACATCAAAACAAAAAAGTTGTTATCTGAGTGCATGCAATGCTTAGACAATACAAATAGTATACATTTCAATTTTACACCAAAGCACCTACTGCAAACCTAATGGAAACACCTTAGGTTAACTTTCCACATGATTGTGAGTAGTTTGAAAGTTGTTTCATGGCTGTAGACATGAACACAAAAAAGTTGTTATCTGAGTGCATCCAATGCTTAGACAATACAAATAGTATACATTTCAATTTTACACCAAAGCACTTACTGCAAACCTAATGGAAACACCTTAGGTTAACTTCCCACATGATTATGAGTAGTTTGAAAGTTGTTTCATGGCTGTACACATCAAAACAAAAAAGTTGTTATCTGAGTGCATGCAATGCTTAGACAATACAAATAGTATACATTTCAATTTTACACCAAAGCACCTACTGCAAACCTAATGGAAACACCTTAGGTTAACTTTCCACATGATTGTGAGTAGTTTGAAAGTTGTTTCATGGCTGTAGACATCAACACAAAAAAGTTGTTATCTCAGTGCATGCAATGCTTAGACAATACAAATAGTATACATTTCAATTTTACTCCAAACCACTTACTGCAAACCTAATGGAAACACCTTAGGTTAACTTCCCACATGATTATGAGTAGTTTGAAAGTTGTTTCATGGCTGTACACATCAACACAAAAAAGTTGTTATCTGAGTGCATGCAATGATTAGACAATACAAATAGTATACATTTCAATTTTACACCAAAGCACTTACTGCAAACCTAATGGAAATACTTTAGGTTAACTTTCCACATGATTATGAGTAGTTTGAAAGTTGTTTCATGGCTGTACACATCAACACAAAAAAGTTGTTATCTGAGTGCATGCAATGCTTAGACAATACAAATAGTATACATTTCAATTTTACACCAAAGCACCTACTGCAAACCTAATGGAAACACCTTAGGTTAACTTTCCACATGATTGTGAGTAGTTTGAAAGTTGTTTCATGGCTGTAGACATCAACACAAAAAAGTTGTTATCTGAGAGCATCCAATGCTTAGACAATACAAATCGTATACATTTCAATTTTACACCAAAGCACTTACTGCAAACCTAATGGAAACACTTTAGGTTAACTTTCCACATGATTATGAGTAGTTTGAAAGTTGTTTCATGGCTGTAGACATCAACACAAAAAAGTTGTTATCTCAGTGCATGCAATGCTTAGACAATACAAATAGTATACATTTCAATTTTACTCCAAACCACTTACTGCAAACCTAATGGAAACACCTTAGGTTAACTTCCCACATGATTATGAGTAGTTTGAAAGTTGTTTCATGGCTGTACACATCAACACAAAAAAGTTGTTATCTGAGTGCATGCAATGCTTAGACAATACAAATAGTATACATTTCAATTTTACACCAAAGCACCTACTGCAAACCTAATGGAAACACCTTAGGTTAACTTTCCACATGATTGTGAGTAGTTTGAAAGTTGTTTCATGGCTGTAGACATCAACACAAAAAAGTTGTTATCTGAGTGCATCCAATGCTTAGACAATACAAATAGTATACATTTCAATTTTACACCAAAGCACTTACTGCAAACCTAATGGAAACACTTTAGGTTAACTTTCCACATGATTATGTGCAGTTTGAAAGTTGTTTCATGGCTGTACACATCAAAACAAAAAAGTTGTTATCTGAGTGCATGCAATGCTTAGACAATACAAATAGTATACATTTCAATTTTACACCAAAGCACCTACTGCAAACCTAATGGAAACACCTTAGGTTAACTTTCCACATGATTGTGAGTAGTTTGAAAGTTGTTTCATGGCTGTAGACATCAACACAAAAAAGTTGTTATCTGAGTGCATCCAATGCTTAGACAATACAAATAGTATACATTTCAATTTTACACCAAAGCACTTACTGCAAACCTAATGGAAACACCTTAGGTTAACTTCCCACATGATTATGAGTAGTTTGAAAGTTGTTTCATGGCTGTACACATCAAAACAAAAAAGTTGTTATCTGAGTGCATGCAATGCTTAGACAATACAAATACTATACATTTCAATTTTACACCAAAGCACCTACTGCAAACCTAATGGGGGGGGAAAAACACCTTAGGTTAACTTTCCACATGATTGTGAGTAGTTTGAAAGTTGTTTCATGGCTGTAGACATCAACACAAAAAAGTTGTTATCTGAGTGCATCCAATGCTTAGACAATACAAATAGTATACATTTCAATTTTACACCAAAGCACTTACTGCAAACCTAATGGAAACACCTTAGGTTAACTTCCCACATGATTATGAGTAGTTTGAAATTTGTTTCATGGCTGTACACATCAAAACAAAAAAGTTGTTATCTGAGTGCATGCAATGCTTAGACAATACAAATAGTATACATTTCAATTTTACACCAAAGCACCTACTGCAAACCTAATGGAAACACCTTAGGTTAACTTTCCACATGATTGTGAGTAGTTTGAAAGTTGTTTCATGGCTGTAGACATCAACACAAAAAAGTTGTTATCTCAGTGCATGCAATGCTTAGACAATACAAATAGTATACATTTCAATTTTACTCCAAACCACTTACTGCAAACCTAATGGAAACACCTTAGGTTAACTTCCCACATGATTATGAGTAGTTTGAAAGTTGTTTCATGGCTGTACACATCAACACAAAAAAGTTGTTATCTGAGTGCATGCAATGCTTAGACAATACAAATAGTATACATTTCAATTTTACACCAAAGCACTTACTGCAAACCTAATGGAAACACTTTAGGTTAACTTTCCACATGATTATGAGTAGTTTGAAAGTTGTTTCATGGCTGTACACATCAACACAAAAAAGTTGTTATCTGAGTGCATGCAATGCTTAGACAATACAAATAGTATACATTTCAATTTTACACCAAAGCACCTACTGCAAACCTAATGGAAACACCTTAGGTTAACTTCCCACATGATTGTGAGTAGTTTGAAAGTTGTTTCATGGCTGTAGACATCAACACAAAAAAGTTGTTATCTGAGTGCATCCAATGCTTAGACAATACAAATAGTATACATTTCAATTTTACACCAAAGCACTTACTGCAAACCTAATGGAAACACTTTAGGTTAACTTTCCACATGATTATGAGTAGTTTGAAAGTTGTTTCATGGCTGTACACATCAAAACAAAAAAGTTGTTATCTGAGTGCATGCAATGCTTAGACAATACAAATAGTATACATTTCAATTTTACACCAAAGCACCTACTGCAAACCTAATGGAAACACCTTAGGTTAACTTTCCACATGATTGTGAGTAGTTTGAAAGTTGTTTCATGGCTGTAGACATCAACACAAAAAAGTTGTTATCTGAGTGCATCCAATGCTTAGACAATACAAATAGTATACATTTCAATTTTACACCAAAGCACTTACTGCAAACCTAATGGAAACACCTTAGGTTAACTTCCCACATGATTATGAGTAGTTTGAAAGTTGTTTCATGGCTGTACACATCAAAACAAAAAAGTTGTTATCTGAGTGCATGCAATGCTTAGACAATACAAATAGTATACATTTCAATTTTACACCAAAGCACCTACTGCAAACCTAATGGAAACACCTTAGGTTAACTTTCCACATGATTGTGAGTAGTTTGAAAGTTGTTTCATGGCTGTAGACATCAACACAAAAAAGTTGTTATCTCAGTGCATGCAATGCTTAGACAATACAAATAGTATACATTTCAATTTTACTCCAAACCACTTACTGCAAACCTAATGGAAACACCTTAGGTTAACTTCCCACATGATTATGAGTAGTTTGAAAGTTGTTTCATGGCTGTACACATCAACACAAAAAAGTTGTTATCTGAGTGCATGCAATGATTAGACAATACAAATAGTATACATTTCAATTTTACACCAAAGCACTTACTGCAAACCTAATGGAAATACTTTAGGTTAACTTTCCACATGATTATGAGTAGTTTGAAAGTTGTTTCATGGCTGTACACATCAACACAAAAAAGTTGTTATCTGAGTGCATGCAATGCTTAGACAATACAAATAGTATACATTTCAATTTTACACCAAAGCACCTACTGCAAACCTAATGGAAACACCTTAGGTTAACTTTCCACATGATTGTGAGTAGTTTGAAAGTTGTTTCATGGCTGTAGACATCAACACAAAAAAGTTGTTATCTGAGTGCATCCAATGCTTAGACAATACAAATAGTATACATTTCAATTTTACACCAAAGCACTTACTGCAAACCTAATGGAAACACCTTAGGTTAACTTCCCACATGATTATGAGTAGTTTGAAAGTTGTTTCATGGCTGTACACATCAAAACAAAAAAGTTGTTATCTGAGTGCATGCAATGCTTAGACAATACAAATAGTATACATTTCAATTTTACACCAAAGCACCTACTGCAAACCTAATGGAAACACCTTAGGTTAACTTTCCACATGATTGTGAGTAGTTTGAAAGTTGTTTCATGGCTGTAGACATCAACACAAAAAAGTTGTTATCTCAGTGCATGCAATGCTTAGACAATACAAATAGTATACATTTCAATTTTACTCTAAACCACTTACTGCAAACCTAATGGAAACACCTTAGGTTAACTTCCCACATGATTATGAGTAGTTTGAAAGTTGTTTCATGGCTGTACACATCAACACAAAAAAGTTGTTATCTGAGTGCATGCAATGATTAGACAATACAAATAGTATACATTTCAATTTTACACCAAAGCACTTACTGCAAACCTAATGGAAATACTTTAGGTTAACTTTCCACATGATTATGAGTAGTTTGAAAGTTGTTTCATGGCTGTACACATCAACACAAAAAAGTTGTTATCTGAGTGCATGCAATGCTTAGACAATACAAATAGTATACATTTCAATTTTACACCAAAGCACCTACTGCAAACCTAATGGAAACACCTTAGGTTAACTTTCCACATGATTGTGAGTAGTTTGAAAGTTGTTTCATGGCTGTAGACATCAACACAAAAAAGTTGTTATCTGAGTGCATCCAATGCTTAGACAATACAAATCGTATACATTTCAATTTTACACCAAAGCACTTACTGCAAACCTAATGGAAACACTTTAGGTTAACTTTCCACATGATTATGAGTAGTTTGAAAGTTGTTTCATGGCTGTACACATCAACACAAAAAAGTTGTTATCTGAGTGCATGCAATGCTTAGACAATACAAATAGTATACATTTCAATTTTACACCAAAGCACTTACTGCAAACCTAATGGAAACACTTTAGGTTAACTTTCCACATGATTATGAGTAGTTTGAAAGTTGTTTCATGGCTGTACACATCAACACAAAAAAGTTGTTATCTGAGTGCATGCAATGCTTAGACAATACAAATAGTATACATTTCAATTTTACACCAAAGCACCTACTGCAAACCTAATGGAAACACCTTAGGTTAACTTCCCACATGATTGTGAGTAGTTTGAAAGTTGTTTCATGGCTGTAGACATCAACACAAAAAAGTTGTTATCTGAGTGCATCCAATGCTTAGACAATACAAATAGTATACATTTCAATTTTACACCAAAGCACTTACTGCAAACCTAATGGAAACACTTTAGGTTAACTTTCCACATGATTATGAGTAGTTTGAAAGTTGTTTCATGGCTGTACACATCAAAACAAAAAAGTTGTTATCTGAGTGCATGCAATGCTTAGACAATACAAATAGTATACATTTCAATTTTACACCAAAGCACCTACTGCAAACCTAATGGAAACACCTTAGGTTAACTTTCCACATGATTGTGAGTAGTTTGAAAGTTGTTTCATGGCTGTAGACATCAACACAAAAAAGTTGTTATCTGAGTGCATCCAATGCTTAGACAATACAAATAGTATACATTTCAATTTTACACCAAAGCACTTACTGCAAACCTAATGGAAACACCTTAGGTTAACTTCCCACATGATTATGAGTAGTTTGAAAGTTGTTTCATGGCTGTACACATCAAAACAAAAAAGTTGTTATCTGAGTGCATGCAATGCTTAGACAATACAAATAGTATACATTTCAATTTTACACCAAAGCACCTACTGCAAACCTAATGGAAACACCTTAGGTTAACTTTCCACATGATTGTGAGTAGTTTGAAAGTTGTTTCATGGCTGTAGACATCAACACAAAAAAGTTGTTATCTCAGTGCATGCAATGCTTAGACAATACAAATAGTATACATTTCAATTTTACTCCAAACCACTTACTGCAAACCTAATGGAAACACCTTAGGTTAACTTCCCACATGATTATGAGTAGTTTGAAAGTTGTTTCATGGCTGTACACATCAACACAAAAAGTTGTTATCTGAGTGCATGCAATGATTAGACAATACAAATAGTATACATTTCAATTTTACACCAAAAGCACTTACTGCAAACCTAATGGAAATACTTTAGGTTAACTTTCCACATGATTATGAGTAGTTTGAAAGTTGTTTCATGGCTGTACACATCAACACAAAAAAGTTGTTATCTGAGTGCATGCAATGATTAGACAATACAAATAGTATACATTTCAATTTTACACCAAAGCACTTACTGCAAACCTAATGGAAATACTTTAGGTTAACTTTCCACATGATTATGAGTAGTTTGAAAGTTGTTTCATGGCTGTACACATCAACACAAAAAAGTTGTTATCTGAGTGCATGCAATGCTTAGACAATACAAATAGTATACATTTCAATTTTACACCAAAGCACCTACTGCAAACCTAATGGAAACACCTTAGGTTAACTTTCCACATGATTGTGAGTAGTTTGAAAGTTGTTTCATGGCTGTAGACATCAACACAAAAAAGTTGTTATCTGAGTGCATCCAATGCTTAGACAATACAAATAGTATACATTTCAATTTTACACCAAAGCACTTACTGCAAACCTAATGGAAACACCTTAGGTTAACTTCCCACATGATTATGAGTAGTTTGAAAGTTGTTTCATGGCTGTACACATCAAAACAAAAAAGTTGTTATCTGAGTGCATGCAATGCTTAGACAATACAAATAGTATACATTTCAATTTTACACCAAAGCACCTACTGCAAACCTAATGGAAACACCTTAGGTTAACTTTCCACATGATTGTGAGTAGTTTGAAAGTTGTTTCATGGCTGTAGACATCAACACAAAAAAGTTGTTATCTCAGTGCATGCAATGCTTAGACAATACAAATAGTATACATTTCAATTTTACTCTAAACCACTTACTGCAAACCTAATGGAAACACCTTAGGTTAACTTCCCACATGATTATGAGTAGTTTGAAAGTTGTTTCATGGCTGTACACATCAACACAAAAAAGTTGTTATCTGAGTGCATGCAATGATTAGACAATACAAATAGTATACATTTCAATTTTACACCAAAGCACTTACTGCAAACCTAATGGAAATACTTTAGGTTAACTTTCCACATGATTATGAGTAGTTTGAAAGTTGTTTCATGGCTGTACACATCAACACAAAAAAGTTGTTATCTGAGTGCATGC
>NW_027276385.1:0-40438 GCF_030028105.1 Mobula birostris | reverse complement strand
GCCGCTCCATCCCCTTCTCCCAGACATCAGAGAACTGCTGATCCATCGTCGTCCCAGAGATCAGCGACTTATTGCTCCATCACCTTTTCCCAGAGATCAGACACCTACTGCTCCATCCTCGACCTACAGATCATACACCTACTGCTCCATCCCCCTGTCCCGGAGATCAGATACCTGCTACACCATCCCCTTGTCCCAGAGATCAGACACCTGCTGCTCCATCTCCTTGTCCCAGAGTTTGGACACCTGCAGCTCCATCTCCTTGACGCAGAGATCCGACACCTGCTGCTCCATCGCCTTCCCAGAGATCAGGCACCTGCTGCACCATCCCCTTGTCCCAGAGATCAGACACCTGCTGCTCCATCCCCTTGTCCCAGAGATCAGACACCTACTGCTCCATTGTCATCCCAGAGATCAGACACCTGCTGCACCATCCCCTTGTCCCAGAGATAGCACACGTGCTGCTCCATCGTCTTCTCCCAGTGATCAGACACCTGCCGCTCCATCGACTTGTCCCAGAGATCAGACACCTGCTGCTCCATCCCCTTGTCCCAGAGATCAGACAGCTGCTGCTCCATCTGCTTGTCCCAGAGATCAGACACCTGCAGCTCCATCTCCTTGACGCGGAGATCCTACAACTGCTGCACCATCCCCTTGTCCCAGAGATCAGACACCTGCTGCTCCATCCCTTGTCCCAGAGATCAGACACCTACTGCTCCATTGTCATCCCAGAGATCAGACACCTGCTGCACCATCCCCTTGTCCCAGAGATAGCACACGTGCTGCTCCATCGTCTTCTCCCAGAGATCAGACACCTGCCGCTCCATCGACTTGTCCCAGAGATCAGACACCTGCTGCTCCATCCCTTGTCCCAGAGATCAGACAGCTGCTGCTCCATCCGCTTGTCCCAGAGATCAGACACCTGCAGCTCCATCTCGTTGACGCGGAGATCCTACAACTGCTGCACCATCCCCTTGTCCCAGAGATCAGACAGTTGCTGCTCCATCCACTTGTCCGAGAGATCAGACACCTGCTGATCCATCGCCTTGTCCCAGAGACCAGACTCCTGCTGCTCCATCGCCTTGTCCCAGAGATCAGACACATGCTACTCCATCGCCTCGTCCCAGAGATCAGACACATTGCTGCTCCAACCCCTTGTCCCAGAGATCTGACACCTATTGTTCTGTCGTCTTGTCCAGAGATCAGACACCTACTGCACTATCCCCTTGTCCCAGAGATCAGACACCTGCTGCTCCAACCCCTTGTCTCAGAGATGAGACACCTGCTGCTCCATTGTCATCCCAGAGATCAGAAACCGGCTGCTCGATCTCCTTGTTCCAGAGATCAGACGCCTGCTGCTCCATCCCCTTGTCCCAGAGATCAGACACCTGCTGCTCCATTGTCATCCCAGAGATCAGACACCTGCTGCTCCATCCCCTTGTCCCAGAGATAACACACCTGCTGCTCCATTGTCTTCCGCCAGAGATCAGACACCTGCCGCTCCATCGACTTGTCCCAGAGATCAGACACCTGCTGCTCCATCATCTTCCAGAGATAAGACACCTTCTGCTCCATCTCCTTGTCCCGGAAATCAGAAGCCTGCTGCTCCATCTCCATGTCCCAGAGATCAGACACCTGCTGCTCCATTGTTGTCCCAGAGATCAGACACCTATTGCTCCATCCCTTTGTCCAGGAGATCCGACACCTGCTGGTCCATTGCCTGGTCCCAGAGATCAGACACCGAAGGCTTCATTCCCTTGTCCCAGAGATCAGACACCAGCTGTCCCATTATCTTCTCCCCAAGCTCACACACCTGGCGCTCCATCTCCTTGTCCCAGAGATCAGACACCTGCTGCTCCATCTCAATGGCCCAGAGATCAGACACCTGCTGCTCCATCCCCTTGTCGCAGAGTTCACACACCCGCTGCTCCATCCCCCTGTCCCAGAGATCAGACACCTGTTGCTCCATCCCCTTGTCCCAGAGATCAGACACCTGAAGCTCTACCTCCTTGTCCCAGAAATCAGACAACTGCTGCTCCATCATCGTCCCAGAGATCAGACACCTGCTGCTCTATCATCTTCTCCCAGAGATCAGACACCTGGCGCTCCATCTCCTTGTCCCAGAGATCAGACACCTGCTGCTCCACCCTCGACCTAGAGATGATACACCTACTGCTCCATCCCCCTGTCCCAGAGATCAGACACCTGCTGCTCCATCCCCTTCTCCCGGACATCAGAGACCTGCTGCTCCATCCCTTTGACCCAGAGATCGGACACCATGTGCTCCATCTCCTTGCCCCGGAGATCAGATACCTGCTACACCATCCCCTTGTCCCAGAGATCAGACACCTGCTGCTTCCTCTCCTTGTCTCAGTGTTCAGACACCTGCTGCCCCATCCGTTGTCCCAGAGATCAGACACCTGCTGCTCCTTCTCCTTGTCTCAGTGATCTGACACCTGTTGCTGCACCCCATTCCCCCAGAGATGAGACACCTGCTGCTCCATTGTCGTCCCAGAGATCAGACACATGCTGCTCCATCATCTTCCCAGAGGTCAGACACCTGCTGCTCCATCCCCTTTTCCCAGAGTTCAGACACCTGCAGCTCCATCCACTTCTCCCAGATATCAGACAACTGTTGTTCCATCCCCTTGACCCAGAGATCTGACAGTGGCTGATCCATTGTTGTCCCAGCGATCAGATGCCTGCTGCTCCATCCCTTTGTCCCAGAGATCAGACACTGGTTGCTCCATCGTCGTCCCAGAGTTCAGCGACTTATTGCTCCATCCCCTTCTCCCAGACATCAGACAACTGTTGTTCCATCCCCTTGACCCAGAGATCAGACACCTGCTGCTCCATCCCTTTGTACCAGAGATCTGACAGCTGCTGCTCCATCGCCTTGTCCCGGAGATCAGACACCTGCTACTCCATCGTCCTCCCAGAGATCAGACACCTGCTCTTCGATCTCCTTGTGCCAGAGATCAGACATCATTAAGTCCATCCCCTTGTCCCTGAGATCAGACACCTGCTGCTCCATCTCCTTGTCTCGCAGATCAGAAACGTGTTGCTGCATCCCCTTCCCCCAGAGATGAGACACCTGCTGCTCCATCTCCTAGTCGCTGAGATCAGGCAACTGCTGCTCCATCTCCTTGTCCCAGAGATCATACACCTACTGCTCCATCCCCCTGTCCCAGAGATCAGACACCTGCCGCTCCATCCCCTTCTCCCAGACATCAGAGAACTGCTGCTCCATCCCTTTGACCCAGAGATCAGACACCTTTGTGCTCCATCCCCTTGTCCCGGAGATCAAATACCTGCTGCTCCACCCTCGACCTAGAGATCATACACCTACTGCTCCATCCCCCTGTCCCAGAGAACAGATACTAGCTGCTCAATCCCCTTGTCCCAGCGATCAGACATCTGCTGCTCCATCTCCTTGACCCAGAGATCAGACACCTGCTGCACCATCCCCTTGTCCCAGAGATCAGACAGCTGCTGCTCCATCCACTTGTCCGAGAGATCAGACACCTGCTGCTCCATCGCCTTGTCCCAGAGATCAGACACGTGCTACTCCATCGCCTCGTCCCAGAGATCAGACACCTGCCGCTCCATCCCATTGTCCCAGAGATCAGACACTAGCTGCTCAATCCCCTTGTCCCAGCGATCAGACATCTGCTGCTCCATCTCCTTGATCCAGAGATCAGACACCTGGTGCTCATCCCCTTGACCTAGAGATCAGACACCTGCTGCTCCATCCCCATGTCCCAGAGATAAGACACCTTCTGCTCCATCTCCTTGTCCCAGAAATCAGAAACCTGCTGCTCCATCTCCATGTCCCAGAGATCAGACACCTGCTGCTCCATTGTTGTCCCAGAGATCAGACACCTATTGCTCCATCCTTTTGTCCAGGAGATCCGACACATGCTGGTTCATTGCCTGGTCCCAGAGATCAGACACCGAAGGCTCCATTCCCTTGTCCCAGAGATCAGACACCTGCTGCACCATCCCCTTGACCCAGAGATCAGACAGCTGCTGCTCCATCCACTTGTCCGAGAGATCAGACACCTGCTGGTCCATCGCCTTGACCCAGAGATCAGACACCTGCTGCTCCATCGCCTTGTCCCAGAGATCAGACACATGCTACTCCATCGCCTTGTCCCAGAGATGAGACACCTGCCGCTCCATCGACTTGTCCCAGAGATCTGACACCTATTGTTCCATCGTCTTGTCCCAGAGATAAGACACCTTCTGCTCCATCTCCTTGTCCCAGAGATCAGACACCTGCTGTTCCATCCCCTTGTCCAAGAGATCAGACACCTGCTGCTCCATTGTTGTCCCAGAGATCAGACACCTATTGCTCCATCCCTTTGTCCCGGAGATCCGACACCTGCTGGTCCATTGCCTGGTCCCAGAGGTCAGACACCGAAGGCTTCATTCCCTTGTCCCAGAGATCAGACACCAGCTGCCCCATTATCTTCTCCCCAAGCTCACACACCTGGCGCTCCATCTCCTTGTCCCAGAGATCAGACACCTGCTGCTCCATCTCAATGGCCCAGAGATCAGACACCTGCTGCTCCATCCCCTTGTCGCAGAGTTCACACACCCGCTGCTCCATCCCCCTGTCCCAGAGATCAGATACCTGTTGCTCCATCCCCTTGTCCCAGAGATCAGACACCTGAAGCTCTACCGCCTTGTCCCAGAAATCAGACAACTGCTGCTCCATCATCGTTCCAGAGATCATACACCTACTGCTCCATGCCCCTGTCCCAGAGATCAGACACCTGCAGCTCCATCCCCTTCTCCCAGACATCAGAGAACTGCTGCTCCATCCCTTTGACCCAGAGATCAGACACCTTTGTGCTCCATCCCCTTATCCCGGAGATCAGATACCTGCTGCTCCACCCTCGACCTAGAGATCATACACCTACTGCTCCATCCCCCTGTCCCAGAGATTAGAGACCTGCCGCTCCATCCCCTTCTTCCAGACATCAGAGAACTGCTGCTCCATCTCTTTGTCCCAGAGATCAGACACCTGCTGCTCCATCTGCTTGTCCCAGAGATCAGACACCTGCAGCTCCATCTCCTTGACACAGAGATCCGACACCTGCTGCTCCATCGCCTTCCCAGAGATCAGACACCTGCTGCACCATCCCCTTGACCCAGAGATCAGACAGCTGCTGCTCCATTCACTTGTCCGAGAGATCAGACACCTGCTGGTCCATCGCCTTGTCCCAGGGATCAGACACCTGCTGCTCCATCGCCTTGTCCCAGAGATCAGACACATGCTACTCCATCGCCTTGTCCCAGAGATCAGACACCTGCTGCTCCATCCCCTTGTCCCAGAGATCTGACACCTATTGTTCCATCGTCTTGTCCCAGAGATAAGACACCTACTGCTCCAACCCATTGTCCCAGAGATCAGACACCTGGTGCTCCATCCCCTTGTCCAAGAGATCAGACACCTTCTGCTCCATCCCCTTGTCTAAGAGATCAGACACCTTCTGCTCCATCCCTTTGTCCCAGAGATCAGACACCGGCTGCTCCATCTCGTTGTACCAGAGATCAGAAACCTGTTGTTCGATCGCGTTGCACCAGATATCAGACACCTGCTGTTCCATCCCCTTGTCCCAGAGAACAGACACCTGCTGCTCCATCCTGTTGGCACAGAGATCAGACACCTGAGCTCCATCATCATCCCAGAGATCAGACACCTGCTGCTCCAACTGCTTGTCCCAGAGATGAGACACCTGCAGCTCCATCTCCTTGACGCAGAGATCCAACACCTGCTGCTCCATCGCCTTCCCAGAGATCAGACACATGCTACTCCATCGCCTTGTCCCAGAGATCAGACACCTGCTGCTCCATCCCCTTGTCCCAGAGATCTGACACCTATTGTTCCATCGTCTTGTCCCAGAGATAAGACACCTACTGCTCCAACCCATTGTCCCAGAGATCAGACACCTGCTGCTCCATCCCCTTGTCCAAGAGATCAGACACCTTCTGCTCCATCCCTTTGTCCCAGAGATCAGACACCGGCTGCTCCATCTCGTTGTACCAGAGATCAGAAACCTGTTGTTCAATCGCGTTGCACCAGCTATCAGACACCTGCTGTTCCATCCCCTTGTCTCAGAGAACAGACACCTGCTGCTCCATCCTGTTGGCACAGAGATCAGACACCTGAGCTCCATCATCATCCCAGAGATCAGACACCTGCTGCTCCAACTGCTTGTCCCAGAGATGAGACACCTGCAGCTCCATCTCCTTGACGCAGAGATCCGACACCTGCTGCTCCATCGCCTTCCCAGAGATCAGACACCTGCTGCACCATCCCCTTGTCCCAGAGATCAGACAGCTGCTGCTCTGTCCACTTGTCCGAGAGATCAGACACCTGCTGGTCCATCGCCTTGTCCCAGAGATCAGACACCTGCTGCTCCATCGCCTTGTCCAGAGTTCAGACACCTGCTGCTCCATCCCCTTGTCCCAGAGATCAGACACCTGTTGCTGCATCCCCTTGTCCCAGAGATCAGACACCTGCAGCTGCATCTCCGTGACGCAGAGATCCGACACCTGCTGCTCCATCGCCTTCCCAGAGATCAGACACCTGCTGCACCATCCCCTTGTCCCAGAGATCAGACAGCTGCTGCTCCATCCACTTGTCCGAGAGATCAGACCCCTGCTGGTCCATCGCCTTGTCCCAGAGATCAGACACTTGCTGCTCCATCTCCTTGTCCCAGAGATCAGATACATGCTACTCCATCGCCTCGTCCCAGAGATCAGACACCTGCCGCTCCATCCCTTTGTCCCAGAGAACAGATACTAGCTGCTCAATCCCCTTGTCCCAGCGATCAGACATCTGCTGCTCCATCTCCTTGACCCAGAGATCAGACACCTGGTGCTCATCCCCTTGACCTAGAGATCAGTCACCTTCTGCTCCATCCCGTTGGCCCAGAGATCAGACACCTGCTGCTCCATCTGCTTGTCCCAGGGATCCGACACCTGCAGCTCCATCTCCTTGACGCAGAGATCCGACACCTGCTGCTCCATCGCCTTACCAGAGATCAGACACCTGCTGCTCCATCGCCTTGTCCCAGAGATCAGACACATGCTACTCCATCGCCTCGTCCCAGAGATCAGACACCTGCTGCTCCATCCCCTTGTCCCAGAGATCAGACACCTGCTGCTCCATCCCCTTGTCCCAGAGATCAGACACTTGCTGCTCCATCATCTTTTCTCAGAGATCAGACGCCTGCTGCTCCATCGTAGTCCCAGAGGTTAGACACCTGCTTCTCCATTGTCATCCCAGAGATCAGACACCTGCTGCTTCATCTCCTTGTCCCAGAGATCAGACACCTGCTACTCCATCTCGATGTACCAGAGATCAGACACCTGCTGTTCGATCGCTTTGCACCAGAAATCAGACACCTGCTGCTCCATCCCCTTGTCCCAGAAAACAGACACCTTCTGCTCCATCTCCTTGTCCCAGAAATCAGAAACCTGCTGCTCCATCTCCATGTCCCAGAGATCAGACACCTGCTGCTCCATTGTTGTCCCAGAGATCAGACACCTATTGCTCCATCCCTTTGTCCAGGAGATCCGACACCTGCTGGTCCATTGCCTGGTCCCAGAGATCAGACACCGAAGACTCCATTCCCCTGTCCGAGAGATCAGACACCAGCTGCCCCATCATCTTCTGCCCGAGATCACACACATGGTGCTCCATCTCCTTGTCCCAGAGATCAGACACCTGCTGCTCCATCTCAATGGCACAGAGATCAGACATCTGCTGCTCCATCCCCTTGTCGCAGAGTTCACACACCCGCTGCTCCAACCCCCTGTCCCAGACATCAGACACCTGTTGCTCCAACCCTTGTCCCAGAGTTCAGACACCTGAAGCTCGATCGCCTTATCCCAGAAATCAGACAACTGCTGCTCCATCGTCGTCCCAGAGATCAGACAGCTGCCGCTCCATCATCTTCTCCCAGAGATCAGACACCTGGCGCTCCATCTCCTTGTCCCAGAGATCAGACACCTGCTGCTCCATCTGCTTGTCCCAGAGATCAGACACCTGCAGCTCCATCTCCTTGACGCAGAGATCCGACACCTGCTGCTCCATCGCCTTCCCAGAGATCAGACACCTGCTGCACCATCCCCTTGTCCCAGAGATCAGACAGCTGCTGCTCCATCCACTTGTCCGAGAGATCAGACACCTGCTGGTCCATCGCCTTGTCCCAGAGATCAGACACCTGCTGCTCCATCTCCTTGTCCCAGAGATCAGACACCTGCTGCTCCATCCCCTTGTCCAAGAGATCAGACACCTGCTGCTCCATTGTTGTCCCAGAGATCAGACACCTATTGCTCCATCCCTTTGTCCCGGAGATCCGACACCTGCTGGGCCATTGCCTGGTCCCAGAGGTCAGACACCGAAGGCTTCATTCCCTTGTCCCAGAGATCAGACACCAGCTGCCCCATTATCTTCTCCCCAAGCTCACACACCTGGCGCTCCATCTCCTTGTCCCAGAGATCAGACACCTGCTGCTCCATCTCAATGGCCCAGAGATCAGACACCTGCTGCTCCATCCCCTTGTCGCAGAGTTCACACACCCGCTGCTCCATCCCCCTGTCCCAGAGATCAGACACCTGTTGCTCCATCCCCTTGTCCCAGAGATCAGACACCTGAAGCTCTACCGCCTTGTCCCAGAAATCAGACAACTGCTGCTCCATCATCGTTCCAGAGATCATACACCTACTGCTCCATGCCCCTGTCCCAGAGATCAGACACCTGCAGCTCCATCCCCTTCTCCCAGACATCAGAGAACTGCTGCTCCATCCCTTTGACCCAGAGATCAGACACCTTTGTGCTCCATCCCCTTATCCCGGAGATCAGATACCTGCTGCTCCACCCTCGACCTAGAGATCATACACCTACTGCTCCATCCCCCTGTCCCAGAGATTAGAGACCTGCCGCTCCATCCCCTTCTTCCAGACATCAGAGAACTGCTGCTCCATCTCTTTGTCCCAGAGATCAGACACCTGCTGCTCCATCTGCTTGTCCCAGAGATCAGACACCTGCAGCTCCATCTCCTTGACACAGAGATCCGACACCTGCTGCTCCATCGCCTTCCCAGAGATCAGACACCTGCTGCACCATCCCCTTGACCCAGAGATCAGACAGCTGCTGCTCCATCCACTTGTCCGAGAGATCAGACACCTGCTGGTCCATCGCCTTGTCCCAGGGATCAGACACCTGCTGCTCCATCGCCTTGTCCCAGAGATCAGACACATGCTACTCCATCGCCTTGTCCCAGAGATCAGACACCTGCTGCTCCATCCCCTTGTCCCAGAGATCTGACACCTATTGTTCCATCGTCTTGTCCCAGAGATAAGACACCTACTGCTCCAACCCATTGTCCCAGAGATCAGACACCTGGTGCTCCATCCCCTTGTCCAAGAGATCAGACACCTTCTGCTCCATCCCCTTGTCTAAGAGATCAGACACCTTCTGCTCCATCCCTTTGTCCCAGAGATCAGACACCGGCTGCTCCATCTCGTTGTACCAGAGATCAGAAACCTGTTGTTCGATCGCGTTGCACCAGATATCAGACACCTGCTGTTCCATCCCCTTGTCCCAGAGAACAGACACCTGCTGCTCCATCCTGTTGGCACAGAGATCAGACACCTGAGCTCCATCATCATCCCAGAGATCAGACACCTGCTGCTCCAACTGCTTGTCCCAGAGATGAGACACCTGCAGCTCCATCTCCTTGACGCAGAGATCCGACACCTGCTGCTCCATCGCCTTCCCAGTGATCAGACACCTGCTGCACCATCCCCTTGTCCCAGAGATCAGACACCTGTTGCTGCATCCCCTTGTCCCAGAGATCAGACACCTGCAGCTGCATCTCCGTGACGCAGAGATCCGACACCTGCTGCTCCATCGCCTTCCCAGAGATCAGACACCTGCTGCACCATCCCCTTGTCCCAGAGATCAGACAGCTGCTGCTCCATCCACTTGTCCGAGAGATCAGACACCTGCTGGTCCATCGCCTTGTCCCAGAGATCAGACACTTGCTGCTCCATCTCCTTGTCCCAGAGATCAGATACATGCTACTCCATCGCCTCGTCCCAGAGATCAGACACCTGCCGCTCCATCCCTTTGTCCCAGAGAACAGATACTAGCTGCTCAATCCCCTTGTCCCAGCGATCAGACATCTGCTGCTCCATCTCCTTGACCCAGAGATCAGACACCTGGTGCTCATCCCCTTGACCTAGAGATCAGACACCTTCTGCTCCATCCCGTTGGCCCAGAGATCAGACACCTGCTGCTCCATCTGCTTGTCCCAAAGATCCGACACCTGCAGCTCCATCTCCTTGACGCAGAGATCCGACACCTGCTGCTCCATCGCCTTCCCAGAGATCAGACACCTGCTGCTCCATCGCCTTGTCCCAGAGATCAGACACATGCTACTCCATCGCCTCGTCCCAGAGAGCAGACACCTGCTGCTCCATCCCCTTGTCCCAAAGATCTGACACCCATTGTTCCATTGTCTTGTCCCAGAGATAAGACACCTACTGCTCCAACCCCTTGTCCCAGAGATCAGACACATGCTGCTCCATCCCCTTGTCCCAGAGATCAGACACCTGCTGCTCCATCATCTTTTCTCAGAGATCAGACGCCTGCTGCTCCATCGTAGTCCCAGAGATTAGACACCTGCTTCTCCATAGTCATCCCAGAGATCAGACACCTGCTGCTTCATCTCCTTGTCCCAGAGATCAGACACCTGCTGCTCCATCTCGATGTACCAGAGATCAGACACCTGCTGTTCGATCGCTTTGCACCAGAAATCAGACACCTGCTGCTCCATCCCCTTGTCCCAGAAAACAGACACCTTCTGCTCCATCTCCTTGTCCCAGAAATCAGAAACCTGCTGCTCCATCTCCATGTCCCAGAGATCAGACACCTGCTGCTCCATTGTTGTCCCAGAGATCAGACACCTATTGCTCCATCCCTTTGTCCAGGAGATCCGACACCTGCTGGTCCATTGCCTGGTCCCAGAGATCAGACACCGAAGACTCCATTCCCCTGTCCCAGAGATCAGACACCAGCTGCCCCATCATCTTCTGCCCGAGATCACACACCTGGTGCTCCATCTTCTTGTCCCAGAGATCAGACACCTGCTGCTCCATCTCAATGGCACAGAGATCAGACATCTGCTGCTCCATCCCCTTGTCGCAGAGTTCACACACCCGCTGCTCCAACCCCCTGTCCCAGACATCAGACACCTGTTGCTCCAACCCTTGTCCCAGAGTTCAGACACCTGAAGCTCGATCACCTTATCCCAGAAATCAGACAACTGCTGCTCCATCGTCGTCCCAGAGATCAGACAGCTGGCGCTCCATCTCCTTGTCCCAGAGATCAGACACCTGCTGCTCCATCTGCTTGTCCCAGAGATCAGACACCTGCAGCTGCATCTCCTTGACGCAGAGATCCGACACCTGCTGCTCCATGGCCTTCCCAGAGATCAGACACCTGCTGCACCATCCCCTTGTCCCAGAGATCAGACAGCTGCTGCTCCATCCACTTGTCCGAGAGATCAGACACCTGCTGGTCCATCGCCTTGTCCCAGAGATCAGACACCTGCTGCTCCATCGCCTTGACCCAGAGATCAGACACGTGCTACTCCATCGCCTCGTCCCAGAGATCAGACACCTGCCGCTCCATCCCATTGTCCCAGAGATCAGATACTAGCTGCTCAATCCCCTTGTCCCAGCGATCAGACATCTGCTGCTCCATCTCCTTGATCCAGAGATCAGACACCTGGTGCTCATCCCCTTGACCTAGAGATCAGACACCTGCTGCTCCATCCCCATGTCCCAGAGATAAGACACCTTCTGCTCCATCTCCTTGTCTCAGAAATCAGAAACCTGCTGCTCCACCTCCATGTCCCAGAGATCAGACACCTGCTGCTCCATTGTTGTCCCAGGGATTAGACACCTATTGCTCCATCCTTTTGTCCAGGAGATCCGACACCTGCTGGTCCATTGCCTGGTCCCAGAGATCAGACACCGAAGACTCCATTCCCTTGTCACAGAGATCAGACACCTGCTGCCCCATCATCTTCTCCCCGAGATCACACACCTGGCGCTCCATCTCCTTGTCCCAGAGATCAGACACCTGCTGCTCCATCTCAATGGCCCAGAGATCAGATACCTGCTGCTCCATCCCCTTGTCGCAGAGTTCAGACACCTGCTGCTATATCCCCTTGTCCCAGAGATCAGACACCTGTTGCTCCATCCCCTTGTCCCAGAGATCAGACAACTGAAGCTCGATCGCCTTGTCCCAGAAATCAGACAACTGCTGCTCCATTGTCGTCCCAGAGATCAGACACCTGCTGCTCCATCATCTTCTCCCAGAGATCAGACACCTGGCACTCCATCTCCTTGTCTCAGAGATCAGACAGCTGCTGCTCCACCTTCGACCTAGAGATGATAGACCTACTGCTCCATCCCCCTGTCCCAGAGATCAGACACCTGCCGCTCTATCCCCTTCTCCCAGACATCAGGGAACTGCTGCTCCATCCCTTTGACCCAGAGATCAGACACCTTGTGCTCCATCCCCCTGTCCCGGAGATCAGATACCTGCTACACCATTCCCTTGTCCCAGAGATCAGACACCTGCTGCTCCCTCTCCTTGTCTCAGTGTTCAGACACCTGCTGCCCCATCCATTGTCAAGAGATCAGACACCTGCTGCTCCTTCTCCTTGTCTCAGTGATCAGACACCTGTTGCTGAATCCCATTCACCCAGCGATGAGATACCTGCTGCTCCATCGTCGTCCCAGAGATCAGACACATGCTGCTCCATCATCTTCCCAGAGGTCAGACACCTGCTGCTCCATCCCCTTCTCCCAGACATCAGACAACTGTTGTTCCATCCCCTTGACCCAGAGATCTGACAGCGGCTGATCCATTGTTGTCCCAGCGATCAGATGCCTGCTGCTCCATCCCTTTGTACCAGAGATCTGACAGCTGCTGCTCCATCTTCTTGTCCCAGAGATCAGGCACCTGCTGGTCAATCGCCTTGTCCCAGAGATAAGAAACTGGTTGCTGCATCGTCGTCCCAGAGATCAGCGACTTATTGCTCCATCACCTTGTCCCAGAGATCAGACACATCCTGCTCCATCGTCCTCCCAGAGATCAGGCACCATTAAGTCCATCCCTCTGCCCCAGAGATCAGACACAGTCTGCTCCATCCCCCTGTCCCTGAGATCAGACACCTGAAGCTCGATCCCCTTGTCCCAGAAATTAGACAACTGCTGCTCCATCGTCGTCCCAGAGATCAGACACCTGCTGCTCCATCATCATCTTCCAGAGATCAGATACCTGCTCTTCGATCTCCTTGTGCCAGAGATCAGACACCATTAAGTCCACCCCTTGTCCCAGAGATCAGACACAGTCTGCTCCATCCCCTTGTCCCTGAGATCAGACACCTGCTGCTCCATCTCCTTGTCTCACAGATCAGAAATGTGTTGCTGCATCCCCTTCCCCCAGAGATGAGACACCTGCTGCTCCATCTCCTAGTTGCTGAGATCAGGCAACTGCTGCTCCATCTCCTTGTCCCAGAGATCATACACCTACTGCTCCATCCCCCTGTCCCAGAGATAAGACACCTGCCGCTCCATCCCCTTCTCCCAGACATCAGAGAACTGCTGCTCCATCCCTTTGACCCAGTGATCAGACACCTTGTGCTCCATCCCCCTGTCCCGGAGTTCAGATACCTGCTACACCATCCCCTTGTCCCAGAGATCAGACACCTGCTGCTCCCTCTCCTTGTCTCAGTGTTCAGACACCTGCTGCCCCATCCATTGTCAAGAGATCAGACACCTGCTGCTCCTTCTCCTGGTCTCAGTGATCAGAAACCTATTGCTGCATCCCATTCACCCAGAGATGAGACACCTGCTGCTCCATCGTCGTCCCAGAGATCAGACACATGCTGCTCCATCATCTTCCCAGAGGTCAGATACCTGCTGCTCCATCCCCTTTTCCCAGAGATCAGACACCTGCAGCTCCATCCGCTTCTCCCAGACCTCAGACAACTGTTGTTCCACCCCCTTGACCCAGAGATCTGACAGCGGGTAATCCATTGTTGTCCCAGCGATCAGATGCCTGCTGCTCCATCCCTTTGTACCAGAGATCTGACAGCTGCTGCTCCATCGCCTTGTCCCAGAGATCAGACACCTGCTGGTCAATCGCCTTGTCCCAGAGATCAGACACTGGTTGCTCCATCGTCGTCCCAGAGATCAGCGACTTATTGCTCCATCACCTTGTCCCAGAGATCAGACACCTCCTGCTCCATCGTCCTCCCAGAGATCAGACACCTGCTCTTCGATCTCCTTGTGCCAGAGATCAGACACCATTAAGTCCATCCCCTTGTCCCAGAGATCAGACACAATCTGCTCCATCTCCTTGTCCCTGAGATCAGACACCTGCTGCTCCATCTCCTTGTCTCAGAGATCAGAAACGTGTTGCTGCATCCCCTTCCCCCAGAGATGAGACACCTGCTGCTCCATCTCCTAGTCGCTGAGATCAGGCAACTGCTGCTCCATCTCCATGTTCCATAGATCATACACCTACTGCCCCATCCCCCTTTCCCAGAGATCAGACACCTGCTGCTCCATCATCTTCTCCCAGAGATCAGACACCTGGCGCTCTATCTCCTTATGCCAGAGATCAGACAGCTGCTGCTCCGCCTTCGACCTAGAGATGATACACTTGCTGCTCCATGCCCCGTCCCAGAGATCAGACACCTGCCGCTCTATCCCCTTCTCCCAGACATCAGAGAACTGCTGCTCCATCCCTTTGACCCAGAGATCAGACACCTACTGCTGCATCGTCCTCCCAGAGATCAGACACCATTAAGTCCATCCCTTTGCCCCAGAGATCAGACACAGTCTGCTCCATCCCCTTGTCCCTGAGATCAGACACCTGCTGCTCCATCTCCTTGTCTCAGAGATCAGAAACTTGTTGCTCCATCCCCTTGTCCCAGAGATCAGACACCTGAAGCTCGATCCCCTTGTCCCAGAAATCAGACAACTGCTGCTCCATCGTCGTCCCAGAGATCAGACACCTGCTGCTGCATCATCTTCTTCCAGAGATCAGACACCTGGCGCTCCATCTCCTTGTCCCAGAGATCAGACACCTGCTGCTCCACCTTTGAACTAGAGATGATACACCTACAGCTCCATCCCCCTGTCCCAGAGATCAGACACCTGCCGCTCCATCCCCTTCAGAGAACTGCTGCCCCATCCCTTTGACCCAGAGATCGGACACCATGTGCTCCATCTCCTTGCCCCGGAGATCAGATACCTGCTACACCATTCCCTTGTCCCAGAGATCAGACACCTGCTGCTTCCTCTCCTTGTCTCAGTGTTCAGAAACCTGCTGCCCCATCCATTGTCCCAGAGATCAGACACCTGCTGCTCCTTCTCCTTGTCTCAGTGATCTGACACCTGTTGCTGCATCCCATTCCCCCAGAGATGAGACACCTGCTGCTCCATTGTCGTCCCAGAGATCAGACACATGCTGCTCCATCATCTTCCCAGAGGTCAGACACCTGCTGCTCCATCCCCTTTTCCCAGAGATCAGAGACCTGCAGCTCCATCCACTTCTCCCAGATATCAGACAACTGTTGTTCCATCCCCTTGACCCAGAGATCTGACAGTGGCTGATCCACTGTTGTCCCAGCGATCAGATGCCTGCTGCTCCATCCCTCTGTACCAGAGATCTGACAGCTGCTGCTCCATCGCCTTGTCCCAGAGATCAGACACCTGCCGCTCCATCCCCTTCTCCCAGACATCAGAGAACTGCTGCTCCATCGTCGTCCCAGGGATCAGCGACTTATTGCTCCATCACCTTGTCCCAGAGATCAGACACCTACTGCTCCATCCCCCTGTCCCGGAGATCAGATACCTGCTACACCATCCCCTTGTCCCGGAGATCAGACACCTGCTGCCCCATCCACTGTCAAGAGATCAGACACCTGCTGCTCCTTCTCCTTGTCTCAGTGATCAGAAACCTGTTGCTACATCCCATTCACCCAGAGATGAGACACCTGCTACTCCATCATCGTCCCAGAGATCAGACACATGCTGCTCCATCATCTTCCCAGAGGTCAGACACCTGCTGCTCCATCCCTTTTCCCCAGAGATCAGACACCTGCAGCTCCATCCCCTTCTCCCAGACATCAGACAACTGTTGTTCCATCCCCTTGACCCAGAGATCTGACAGTGGCTGATCCATTGTTGTCCAGGCGATCAGATGCCTGCTGCTGCATCCCTTTGTACCAGAGATCTGACAGCTGCTGCTCCATCGCCTTGTCCCAGAGATCAGACACCTGCTGGTCAATTGTCTTGTCCCAGAGATCAGACACTGGTTGCTCCATCGTCGTCCCAGAGATCTGTGACTTATTGCTCCATCACCCTGTCCCAGAGATCAGACACCTCCTGCTCCATCGTCCTCCCAGAGATCAGACTCCTGCACCTCGATCTCCTTGTGCCAGAGATCAGACAACATTAAGTCCATCCCCTTGTCCCGGAGATCAGACACAATCTGTTCCATCCCGTTGTCCCTGAGATCAGACACCTGCTGCTCCATCTCCTTGTCTCAGAGATCAGAAACGTGTTGCTGCATCCCCTTCTCCGAGAGATGAGACACCTGCTGCTCCATCTCCTAGTCGCTGAGATTAGGCAACTGCTGCTCCATCTCCATGTTCCAGAGATCATACACCTACTGGTCCATCCCCCTGTCCCAGAGATCAGACACCTGCCGCTCCATCCCCTTCTCCCAGACATCACAGAACTGCTGCTCCATCCCTTTGACCCAGTGATCAGACACCTTGTGCTCCATCCCCTTGTCCCGGATATCAGACACCTGCTACAACATCCCCTTGTCCCAGAGATCAGACACCTGCTGCTCCATCCCATTGTCCCAGAGATCAGATACTAGCTGCTCAATCCGCTTGTCCCAGCTATCAGACATTTGCTGCTCCATCTCCTTGACCTAGAGATCAGACACCTGCTGCTCCATCTCCTTGTCCCAGAGATCAGACACCTGCAGCTCCATCTCCTTGTCCCAGAGATCAGACACCTGCTGCTCCATCCTCTTGTCCCAGAGATGAGACACCTGCTGCTCCATTGTCATCCCAGAGATCAAAAACCGGCTGCTCGATCAGACACATGCTGCTCCATCTCCTTGTCCTAGAGATCAGACACATGCTACTTCATCGCCTTGTCCCAGAGATCTGACACCTATTGTTCCATCGTCTTCTCCCAGAGATCAGACACCTGCTGCTCCATCCCCTTGTCCCAGAGGTCAGAAACCGGCTGCTCCATCCCCTTGTCCCAGAGATCAGACACCTGCTGCTCCATCTGCTTGTCCCAGAGATCAGACACCTGCAGCTCCATCTCCTTGACGCAGACATCCGACACCTGCTGCTCCATCGCCTTCCCAGAGATCAGACACCTGCTGCACCATGCCATTGTCCCAGAGATCAGATACTAGCTGCTCAATCCCCTTGTCCCAGTGATCAGACATCTGCTGCTCCATCTCCTTGACCCAGAGATCAGACACCTGCAGCTCCATCTCCTTGACGCAGAGATCCGACACCTGCTGCTCCATTGCCTTCCCAGAGATCAGACACCTGCTGCACCATCCCCTTGACCCAGAGATCTGACAGCTGCTGGTCCATCGCCTTGTCCCAGAGATCAGACACCTGCTGGTCCATCGCCTTGTCCCAGAGATCAGACACCTGCTGCTCCATCTCCTTGTCTCAGAAATCAGAAACCTGCTGCTCCACCTCCATGTCCCAGAGATCAGACACCTGCTGCTCCATTGTTGTCCCAGGGATTAGACACCTATTGCTCCATCCTTTTGTCCAGGAGATCCGACACCTGCTGGTCCATTGCCTGGTCCCAGAGATCAGACACCGAAGACTCCATTCCCTTGTCACAGAGATCAGACACCTGCTGCCCCATCATCTTCTCCCCGAGATCACACACCTGGCGCTCCATCTCCTTGTCCCAGAGATCAGACACCTGCTGCTCCATCTCAATGGCCCAGAGATCAGATACCTGCTGCTCCATCCCCTTGTCGCAGAGTTCAGACACCTGCTGCTATATCCCCTTGTCCCAGAGATCAGACACCTGTTGCTCCATCCCCTTGTCCCAGAGATCAGACAACTGAAGCTCGATCGCCTTGTCCCAGAAATCAGACAACTGCTGCTCCATTGTCGTCCCAGAGATCAGACACCTGCTGCTCCATCATCTTCTCCCAGAGATCAGACACCTGGCACTCCATCTCCTTGTCTCAGAGATCAGACAGCTGCTGCTCCACCTTCGACCTAGAGATGATAGACCTACTGCTCCATCCCCCTGTCCCAGAGATCAGACACCTGCCGCTCTATCCCCTTCTCCCAGACATCAGGGAACTGCTGCTCCATCCCTTTGACCCAGAGATCAGACACCTTGTGCTCCATCCCCCTGTCCCGGAGATCAGATACCTGCTACACCATTCCCTTGTCCCAGAGATCAGACACCTGCTGCTCCCTCTCCTTGTCTCAGTGTTCAGACACCTGCTGCCCCATCCATTGTCAAGAGATCAGACACCTGCTGCTCCTTCTCCTTGTCTCAGTGATCAGACACCTGTTGCTGAATCCCATTCACCCAGCGATGAGATACCTGCTGCTCCATCGTCGTCCCAGAGATCAGACACATGCTGCTCCATCATCTTCCCAGAGGTCAGACACCTGCTGCTCCATCCCCTTCTCCCAGACATCAGACAACTGTTGTTCCATCCCCTTGACCCAGAGATCTGACAGCGGCTGATCCATTGTTGTCCCAGCGATCAGATGCCTGCTGCTCCATCCCTTTGTACCAGAGATCTGACAGCTGCTGCTCCATCTTCTTGTCCCAGAGATCAGGCACCTGCTGGTCAATCGCCTTGTCCCAGAGATAAGAAACTGGTTGCTGCATCGTCGTCCCAGAGATCAGCGACTTATTGCTCCATCACCTTGTCCCAGAGATCAGACACATCCTGCTCCATCGTCCTCCCAGAGATCAGGCACCATTAAGTCCATCCCTCTGCCCCAGAGATCAGACACAGTCTGCTCCATCCCCCTGTCCCTGAGATCAGACACCTGAAGCTCGATCCCCTTGTCCCAGAAATTAGACAACTGCTGCTCCATCGTCGTCCCAGAGATCAGACACCTGCTGCTCCATCATCATCTTCCAGAGATCAGATACCTGCTCTTCGATCTCCTTGTGCCAGAGATCAGACACCATTAAGTCCACCCCTTGTCCCAGAGATCAGACACAGTCTGCTCCATCCCCTTGTCCCTGAGATCAGACACCTGCTGCTCCATCTCCTTGTCTCACAGATCAGAAATGTGTTGCTGCATCCCCTTCCCCCAGAGATGAGACACCTGCTGCTCCATCTCCTAGTTGCTGAGATCAGGCAACTGCTGCTCCATCTCCTTGTCCCAGAGATCATACACCTACTGCTCCATCCCCCTGTCCCAGAGATAAGACACCTGCCGCTCCATCCCCTTCTCCCAGACATCAGAGAACTGCTGCTCCATCCCTTTGACCCAGTGATCAGACACCTTGTGCTCCATCCCCCTGTCCCGGAGTTCAGATACCTGCTACACCATCCCCTTGTCCCAGAGATCAGACACCTGCTGCTCCCTCTCCTTGTCTCAGTGTTCAGACACCTGCTGCCCCATCCATTGTCAAGAGATCAGACACCTGCTGCTCCTTCTCCTGGTCTCAGTGATCAGAAACCTATTGCTGCATCCCATTCACCCAGAGATGAGACACCTGCTGCTCCATCGTCGTCCCAGAGATCAGACACATGCTGCTCCATCATCTTCCCAGAGGTCAGATACCTGCTGCTCCATCCCCTTTTCCCAGAGATCAGACACCTGCAGCTCCATCCGCTTCTCCCAGACCTCAGACAACTGTTGTTCCACCCCCTTGACCCAGAGATCTGACAGCGGGTAATCCATTGTTGTCCCAGCGATCAGATGCCTGCTGCTCCATCCCTTTGTACCAGAGATCTGACAGCTGCTGCTCCATCGCCTTGTCCCAGAGATCAGACACCTGCTGGTCAATCGCCTTGTCCCAGAGATCAGACACTGGTTGCTCCATCGTCGTCCCAGAGATCAGCGACTTATTGCTCCATCACCTTGTCCCAGAGATCAGACACCTCCTGCTCCATCGTCCTCCCAGAGATCAGACACCTGCTCTTCGATCTCCTTGTGCCAGAGATCAGACACCATTAAGTCCATCCCCTTGTCCCAGAGATCAGACACAATCTGCTCCATCTCCTTGTCCCTGAGATCAGACACCTGCTGCTCCATCTCCTTGTCTCAGAGATCAGAAACGTGTTGCTGCATCCCCTTCCCCCAGAGATGAGACACCTGCTGCTCCATCTCCTAGTCGCTGAGATCAGGCAACTGCTGCTCCATCTCCATGTTCCATAGATCATACACCTACTGCCCCATCCCCCTTTCCCAGAGATCAGACACCTGCTGCTCCATCATCTTCTCCCAGAGATCAGACACCTGGCGCTCTATCTCCTTATGCCAGAGATCAGACAGCTGCTGCTCCGCCTTCGACCTAGAGATGATACACTTGCTGCTCCATGCCCCGTCCCAGAGATCAGACACCTGCCGCTCTATCCCCTTCTCCCAGACATCAGAGAACTGCTGCTCCATCCCTTTGACCCAGAGATCAGACACCTACTGCTGCATCGTCCTCCCAGAGATCAGACACCATTAAGTCCATCCCTTTGCCCCAGAGATCAGACACAGTCTGCTCCATCCCCTTGTCCCTGAGATCAGACACCTGCTGCTCCATCTCCTTGTCTCAGAGATCAGAAACTTGTTGCTCCATCCCCTTGTCCCAGAGATCAGACACCTGAAGCTCGATCCCCTTGTCCCAGAAATCAGACAACTGCTGCTCCATCGTCGTCCCAGAGATCAGACACCTGCTGCTGCATCATCTTCTTCCAGAGATCAGACACCTGGCGCTCCATCTCCTTGTCCCAGAGATCAGACACCTGCTGCTCCACCTTTGAACTAGAGATGATACACCTACAGCTCCATCCCCCTGTCCCAGAGATCAGACACCTGCCGCTCCATCCCCTTCAGAGAACTGCTGCCCCATCCCTTTGACCCAGAGATCGGACACCATGTGCTCCATCTCCTTGCCCCGGAGATCAGATACCTGCTACACCATTCCCTTGTCCCAGAGATCAGACACCTGCTGCTTCCTCTCCTTGTCTCAGTGTTCAGAAACCTGCTGCCCCATCCATTGTCCCAGAGATCAGACACCTGCTGCTCCTTCTCCTTGTCTCAGTGATCTGACACCTGTTGCTGCATCCCATTCCCCCAGAGATGAGACACCTGCTGCTCCATTGTCGTCCCAGAGATCAGACACATGCTGCTCCATCATCTTCCCAGAGGTCAGACACCTGCTGCTCCATCCCCTTTTCCCAGAGATCAGAGACCTGCAGCTCCATCCACTTCTCCCAGATATCAGACAACTGTTGTTCCATCCCCTTGACCCAGAGATCTGACAGTGGCTGATCCACTGTTGTCCCAGCGATCAGATGCCTGCTGCTCCATCCCTCTGTACCAGAGATCTGACAGCTGCTGCTCCATCGCCTTGTCCCAGAGATCAGACACCTGCCGCTCCATCCCCTTCTCCCAGACATCAGAGAACTGCTGCTCCATCGTCGTCCCAGGGATCAGCGACTTATTGCTCCATCACCTTGTCCCAGAGATCAGACACCTACTGCTCCATCCCCCTGTCCCGGAGATCAGATACCTGCTACACCATCCCCTTGTCCCGGAGATCAGACACCTGCTGCCCCATCCACTGTCAAGAGATCAGACACCTGCTGCTCCTTCTCCTTGTCTCAGTGATCAGAAACCTGTTGCTACATCCCATTCACCCAGAGATGAGACACCTGCTACTCCATCATCGTCCCAGAGATCAGACACATGCTGCTCCATCATCTTCCCAGAGGTCAGACACCTGCTGCTCCATCCCTTTTCCCCAGAGATCAGACACCTGCAGCTCCATCCCCTTCTCCCAGACATCAGACAACTGTTGTTCCATCCCCTTGACCCAGAGATCTGACAGTGGCTGATCCATTGTTGTCCAGGCGATCAGATGCCTGCTGCTGCATCCCTTTGTACCAGAGATCTGACAGCTGCTGCTCCATCGCCTTGTCCCAGAGATCAGACACCTGCTGGTCAATTGTCTTGTCCCAGAGATCAGACACTGGTTGCTCCATCGTCGTCCCAGAGATCTGTGACTTATTGCTCCATCACCCTGTCCCAGAGATCAGACACCTCCTGCTCCATCGTCCTCCCAGAGATCAGACTCCTGCACCTCGATCTCCTTGTGCCAGAGATCAGACAACATTAAGTCCATCCCCTTGTCCCGGAGATCAGACACAATCTGTTCCATCCCGTTGTCCCTGAGATCAGACACCTGCTGCTCCATCTCCTTGTCTCAGAGATCAGAAACGTGTTGCTGCATCCCCTTCTCCGAGAGATGAGACACCTGCTGCTCCATCTCCTAGTCGCTGAGATTAGGCAACTGCTGCTCCATCTCCATGTTCCAGAGATCATACACCTACTGGTCCATCCCCCTGTCCCAGAGATCAGACACCTGCCGCTCCATCCCCTTCTCCCAGACATCACAGAACTGCTGCTCCATCCCTTTGACCCAGTGATCAGACACCTTGTGCTCCATCCCCTTGTCCCGGATATCAGACACCTGCTACAACATCCCCTTGTCCCAGAGATCAGACACCTGCTGCTCCATCCCATTGTCCCAGAGATCAGATACTAGCTGCTCAATCCGCTTGTCCCAGCTATCAGACATTTGCTGCTCCATCTCCTTGACCTAGAGATCAGACACCTGCTGCTCCATCTCCTTGTCCCAGAGATCAGACACCTGCAGCTCCATCTCCTTGTCCCAGAGATCAGACACCTGCTGCTCCATCCTCTTGTCCCAGAGATGAGACACCTGCTGCTCCATTGTCATCCCAGAGATCAAAAACCGGCTGCTCGATCAGACACATGCTGCTCCATCTCCTTGTCCTAGAGATCAGACACATGCTACTTCATCGCCTTGTCCCAGAGATCTGACACCTATTGTTCCATCGTCTTCTCCCAGAGATCAGACACCTGCTGCTCCATCCCCTTGTCCCAGAGGTCAGAAACCGGCTGCTCCATCCCCTTGTCCCAGAGATCAGACACCTGCTGCTCCATCTGCTTGTCCCAGAGATCAGACACCTGCAGCTCCATCTCCTTGACGCAGACATCCGACACCTGCTGCTCCATCGCCTTCCCAGAGATCAGACACCTGCTGCACCATGCCATTGTCCCAGAGATCAGATACTAGCTGCTCAATCCCCTTGTCCCAGTGATCAGACATCTGCTGCTCCATCTCCTTGACCCAGAGATCAGACACCTGCAGCTCCATCTCCTTGACGCAGAGATCCGACACCTGCTGCTCCATTGCCTTCCCAGAGATCAGACACCTGCTGCACCATCCCCTTGACCCAGAGATCTGACAGCTGCTGGTCCATCGCCTTGTCCCAGAGATCAGACACCTGCTGGTCCATCGCCTTGTCCCAGAGATCAGACACCTGCTGCTCCATCTCCTTGTCCCAGAGATCAGACACCTGCTGCTCCATCTCCTTGTCTCAGAGATCAGAAACGTGTTGCTGCATCCCCTTCCCCCAGAGATGAGACACCTGCTGCTCCATCTCCTAGTCGCTGAGATCAGGCAACTGCTGCTCCATCTCCATGTTCCAGAGATCATACACCTACTGCCCCATCCCCCTTTCCCAGAGATCAGACACCTGCTGCTCCATCATCTTCTCCCAGAGATCAGACACCTGGCGCTCTATCTCCTTGTGCCAGAGATCAGACAGCTGCTGCTCCACCTTCGACCTAGAGATGATACACCTGCTGCTCCATGCCCCGTCCCAGAGATCAGACACCTGCCGCTCTATCCCCTTCTCCCAGACATCAGAGAACTGCTGCTCCATCCCTTTGACCCAGAGATCAGACACCTACTGCTGCATCGTCCTCCCAGAGATCAGACACCATTAAGTCCATCCCTTTGCCCCAGAGATCAGACACAGTCTGCTCCATCCCCTTGTCCCTGAGATCAGACACCTGCTGCTCCATCTCCTTCTTTCAGAGATCAGAAACTTGTTGCTCCATCCCCTTGTCCCAGAGATCAGACACCTGAAGCTCGATCCCCTTGTCCCAGAAATCAGACAACTGCTGCTCCATTGTCGTCCCAGTGATCAGACACCTGCTGCTGCATCATCTTCTTCCAGAGATCAGACACCTGGCGCTCCATCTCCTTGTCCCAGAGATCAGACACCTGCTGCTCCACCTTCGACCTAGAGATGATACACCTACTGCTCCATCCCCATGTCCCAGAGATCAGACACCTGCCGCTCCATCCCCTTCAGAGAACTGCAGCCCCATCCCTTTGACCCAGAGATCGGACACCATGTGCTCCATCTCCTTGCCCCGGAGATCAGATACCTGCTACACCATTCCCTTGTCCCAGAGATCAGACACCTGCTGCTTCCTCTCCTTGTCTCAGTGTTCAGAAACCTGCTGCCTCATCCATTGTCCCAGAATCAGACACCTGCTGCTCCTTCTCCTTGTCTCAGTGATCTGACACCTGTTGCTGCATCCCATTCCCCCAGAGATGAGCCACCTGCTGCTCCATTGTCGTCCCAGAGATCAGACACATGCTGCTCCATCATCTTCCCAGAGGTCAGACACCTGCTGCTCCATCCCCTTTTCCCAGAGATCAGACACCTGCAGCTCCATCCACTTCTCCCAGATATCAGACAACTGTTGTTCCATCCCCTTGACCCAGAGATCTGACAGTGGCTGATCCATTGTTGTCCTAGCGATCAGATGCCTGCTGCTGCATCCCTTTGTACCAGAGATCTGACAGCTGCTGCTCCATCGCCTTGTCCCAGAGATCAGACACCTGCCGCTCCATCCCCTTCTCCCAGACATCAGAGAACTGCTGCTCCATCGTCGTCCCAGAGATCAGTGACTTATTGCTCCATCACCTTGTCCCAGAGATCAGACACCTACTGCTCCATCCACGACCTAGAGATCATACACCTACTGCTCCATCCCCCTGTCCCGGAGATCAGATACCTGCTACACCAATCCCTTGTCCCAGAGATCAGACACCTGCTGCTCCCTCTCCTTGTCTCAGGGTTCAGAAACCAGCTGCCCCATCCATTGTCAAGAGATCAGACACCTGCTGCTCCTTCTCCTTTTCTCAGTGATCAGAAACCTGTTGCTACATCCCATTCACCCAGAGATCAGACACCTTGTGCTCCATCCCCTTGTCCCGGATATCAGACACCTGCTACAACATCCCCTTGTCCCAGAGATCAGACACCTGCTGCTCCATCCCATTGTCCCAGAGATCAGATACTAGCTGCTCAATCCGCTTGTCCCAGCTATCAGACATCTGCTGCTCCATCTCCTTGACCTAGAGATCAGACACCTGCTGCTCCATCTCCTTTTCCCAGAGATCAGACACCTGCAGCTCCATCTCCTTGTCCCAGAGATCAGACACCTGCTGCTCCATCCTCTTGTCCCAGAGATGAGACACCTGCTGCTCCATTGTCATCCCAGAGATCAAAAACCGGCTGCTCGATCAGACATCTGCTACTTCATCGCCTTGTCCCAGAGATCTGAAACCTATTGTTCCATCGTCTTCTCCCAGAGATCAGACACCTGCTGCTCCATCCCCTTGTCCCAGAGGTCAGAAACCTGCTGCTCCATCCCCTTGTCCCAGAGATCAGACACCTGCAGCTCCATCTGCTTGTCCCAGAGATCAGACATCTGCAGCTCCATCTCCTTGACGCAGACATCCGACACCTGCTGCTCCATCGCCTTCCCAGAGATCAGACACCTGCTGCACCATGCCATTGTCCCAGAGATCAGATACTAGCTGCTCAATCCCCTTGTCCCAGTGATCAGACATCTGCTGCTCCATCTCCTTGACCCAGAGATCAGACACCTGCAGCTCCATCTCCTTGACGCAGAGATCCGACACCTGCTGCTCCATTGCCTTCCCAGAGATCAGACACCTGCTGCACCATCCCCTTGACCCAGAGATCTGACAGCTGCTGCTCCATCCACTTGTCCGAGAGATCAGACACCTGCTGGTCCATCGCCTTGTCCCAGAGATCAGACACCTGCTGCTCCATCTCCTTGTCCCAGAGATCAGACACCTGCTGCTCCATCTCCTTGTCTCAGAGATCAGAAACGTGTTGCTGCATCCCCTTCCCCCAGAGATGAGACACCTGCTGCTCCATCTCCTAGTCGCTGAGAACAGGCAACTGCTGCTCCATCTCCATGTTCCAGAGATCATACACCTACTGCCCCATCCCCCTTTCCCAGAGATCAGACACTTGCTGCTCCATCATCTTCTCCCAGAGATCAGACACCTGGCGCTCTATCTCCTTGTGCCAGAGATCAGACAGCTGCTGCTCCACCTTCGACCTAGAGATGATACACCTGCTGCTCCATGCCCCGTCCCAGAGATCAGACACCTGCCGCTCTATCCCCTTCTCCCAGACATCAGAGAACTGCTGCTCCATCCCTTTGACCCAGAGATCAGACACCTACTGCTGCATCGTCCTCCCAGAGATCAGACACCATTAAGTCCATCCCTTTGCCCCAGAGATCAGACACAGTCTGCTCCATCCCCTTGTCCCTGAGATCAGACACCTGCTGCTCCATCTCCTTGTCTCAGAGATCAGAAACTTGTTGCTCCATCCCCTTGTCCCAGAGATCGGACACCTGAAGCTCGATCCCCTTGTCCCAGAAATCAGACAACTGCTGCTCCATTGTCGTCCCAGAGATCAGACACCTGCTGCTGCATCATCTTCTTCCAGAGATCAGACACCTGGCGCTCCATCTCCTTGTCCCAGAGATCAGACACCTGCTGCTCCACCTTCGACCTAGAGATGATACACCTACTGCTCCATCCCCCTGTCCCAGAGATCAGACACCTGCCGCTCCATCCCCTTCAGAGAACTGCTGCTCCATCCCTTTGACCCAGAGATCGGACACCATGTGCTCCATCTCCTTGCCCCGGAGATCAGATACCTGCTACACCATTCCCTTGACCCAGAGATCAGACACCTGCTGCTTCCTCTCCTTGTCTCAGTGTTCAGAAACCTGCTGCCCCATCCATTGACCCAGAGATCAGACACCTGCTGCTCCTTCTCCTTGTCTCAGTGATCTGACACCTGTTGCTGCATCCCATTCCCCCAGAGATGAGACACCTGCTGCTCCATTGTCGTCCCAGAGATCAGACACATGCTGCTCCATCATCTTCCCAGAGGTCAGACACCTGCTGCTCCATCCCCTTTTCCCAGAGATCAGACACCTGCAGCTCCATCCACTTCTCCCAGATATCAGACAACTGTTGTTCCATCCCCTTGACCCAGAGATCTGACAGTGGCTGATCCATTGTTCTCCCAGCGATCAGATGCCTGCTGCTCCATCCCTTTGTACCAGAGATCTGACAGCTGCTGCTCCATCGCCTTGTCCCAGAGATCAGACACCTGCCGCTGCATCCCCTTCTCCCAGACATCAGAGAACTGCTGCTCCATCGTCGTCCCAGAGATCAGCGACTTATTGCTCCATCACCTTGTCCCAGAGATCAGACACCTACTGCTGCATCCTCGACCTAGAGATCATACACCTACTGCTCCATCCCCCTGTCCCGGAGATCAGATACCTGCTACACCATCCCCTTGTCCCAGAGATCAGACACCTGCTGCTCCCTCTCCTTGTCTCAGGGTTCAGACACTAGCTGACCCATCCATTGTCAAGAGATCAGACACCTGCTGCTCCTTCTCCTTGTCTCAGTGATCAGAAGCCTGTTGCTACATCCCATTCACCCAGAGATGAGACACTTGCTGCTCCATCGTCGTCCCAGAGATCAGACACATGCTGCTCCATCATCTTCCCAGAGGTCAGACACCTGCTGCTCCATCCCCTTTCCACAGAGATCAGACACCTGCAGCTCCATCCCCTTCTCCCAGACATCAGACAACTGTTGTTCCATCCCCTTGACCCAGAGATCTGACAGCGGCTGATCCATTGTTGTCCCAGCGATCAGATGCCTGCTGCTCCATCCCTTTGTACCAGAGATCTGACAGCTGCTGCTCCATCGCCTTGTCCCAGAGTTCAGACACCGGCTGGTCAATCGTCTTGTCCCAGAGATCAGACACTGGTTGCTCCATCGTCGTCCCAGAGATCAGCGACTTATTGCTCCATCACCTTGTCCCAGAGATCAGACACCTCCTGCTCCATCGTCCTCCCAGAGATCAGACACCTGCTCTTCGATCTCCTTGTGCCAGAGATCAGACACCATTAAGTCCATCCCCTTGTCCCAGAGATCAGACACAATCTGTTCCATCCCGTTGTCCCTGAGATCAGACACCTGCTGCTCCATCTCCTTGTCTCAGAGATCAGAAACGTGTTGCTGCATCCCCTTCTCCGAGAGATGAGACACCTGCTGCTCCATCTCCTAGTCGCTGAGATTAGGCAACTGCTGCTCCATCTCCATGTTCCAGAGATCATACACCTACTGGTACATCCCCCTGTCCCAGAGATCAGACACCTGCCGCTCCATCCCCTTCTCCCAGACATCACAGAACTGCTGCTCCATCCCTTTGACCCAGTGATCAGACACCTTGTGCTCCATCCCCTTGTCCCGGATATCAGACACCTGCTACAACATCCCCTTGTCCCAGAGATCAGACACCTGCTGCTCCATCCCATTGTCCCAGAGATCAGATACTAGCTGCTCAATCCGCTTGTCCCAACTATCAGACATCTGCTGCTCCATCTCCTTGACCTAGAGATCAGACACCTGCTGCTCCATCCCCTTGTCCCAGAGGTCAGAAACCTGCTGCTCCATCCCCTTGTACCAGAGATCAGACACCTGCTGCTGCATCTGCTTGTCCCAGAGATCAGACACCTGCAGCTCCATCTCCTTGACGCAGACATCCGACACCTGCTGTTCCATCGCCTTCCCAGAGATCAGACACCTGCTGCACCATCCCATTGTCCCAGAGATCAGATACTAGCTACTGAATCCCCTTGTCCCAGTGATCAGACATCTGCTGCTCCATCTCCTTGACCCAGAGATCAGACACCTCGTGCTCCACCTCCTTGTCCCAGAGATCAGACACCTGCAGCTCCATCTCCTTGACGCAGACATCCGACACCTGCTGCTCCATTGCCTTCCCAGAGATCAGACACCTGCTGCACCATCCCCTTGACCTAGAGATCTGACAGCTGCTGCTTCATCCACTTGTCCGAGAGATCAGACACCTGCTGGTCCATCGCCTTGTCCCAGAGATCAGACACCTGCTGCTCCATCTCCTTGTCCCAGAGATCAGACACCTGCTGCTCCATCTCAATGGCCCAGAGATCAGACCCCTTGTGCTCCATCCCCCTGTCCCGGAGATCAGATACCTGTTACACCATTCCCTTGTCCCAGAGATCAGACACCTGCTGCTCCCTCTCCTTGTCTCAGTGTTCAGACACCTGCTGCCCCATCCATTGTCAAGAGATCAGACACCTGCTGCTCCTTCTCCTTGTCTCAGAGATCAGACACCTGTTGCTGCATCCCATTCACCCAGAGATGAGATACCTGCTGATCCATCGTCGTCCCAGTGATCAGACACATGCTGCTCCATCATCTTCCCAGAGGTCAGACACCTGATGCTCCATCCCCTTTTCCCAGAGATCAGACACCTGCAGCTCCATCCCCTTCTCCCAGACATCAGACAACTGTTGTTCCATCCTGTTGACCCAGAGATCTGACAGCGGTTGATCCATTGTTGTCCCAGCGATCAGATGCCTGCTGCTCCATCCCTTTGTACCAGAGATCTGACAGCTGCTGCTCCATCATCTTGTCCCAGAGATCGGGCACCTGCTGGTCAATCGCCTTGTCCCAGAGATCAGAAATTGGTTGCTCCATCGTCGTCCCAGAGATCAGCGACTAATTGCTCCATCACCTTGTCCCAGAGATCAGACACCTCCTGCTCCATCGTCCTCCCAGAGATTAGACACCATTAAGTCCATCCCTTTGCCCCAGAGATCAGACACAGTCTGCTCCATCCCCCTGTCCCTGAGATCAGACTCCTGAAGCTCGATCCCCTTGTCCCAGAAATCAGACAACTGCTGCTCCATCGTCGTCCCAGAGATCAGACACCTGCTGCTCCATCATCTTCTTCCAGAGATCAGACACCTGCTCTTTGATCTCCTTGTGCCAGAGATCAGACACCATTAAGTCCATCCCCTTGTCCCAGAGATCAGACACAGTCTGCTCCATCCCCTTGTCCCTGAGATCAGACACCTGCTGCTCCATCTCCTTGTCTCAGAGATCAGAAACGTGTTGCTGCATCCCCTTCCCCCAGAGATGAGACACCTGCTGCTCCATCTCCTAGTCGCTGAGATCAGGCAACTGCTGCTCCATCTCCATGTTCCAGAGATCATACACCTACTGCCCCATCCCCCTTTCCCAGAGATCAGACACCTGCTGCTCCATCATCTTCTCCCAGAGATCAGACACCTGGCGCTCTATCTCCTTATGCCAGAGATCAGACAGCTGCTGCTCCGCCTTCGACCTAGAGATGATACACTTGCTGCTTCATGCCCCGTCCCAGAGATCAGACACCTGCCGCTCTATCCCCTTCTCCCAGACATCAGAGAACTGCTGCTCCATCCCTTTGACCCAGAGATCAGACACCTACTGCTGCATCGTCCTCCCAGAGATCAGACACCATTAAGTCCATCCCTTTGCCCCAGAGATCAGACACAGTCTGCTCCATCCCCTTGTCCCTGAGATGAGACACCTGCTGCTCCATCTCCTTGTCTCAGAGATCAGAAACTTGTTGCTCCATCCCCTTGTCCCAGAGATCAGACACCTGCTGCTCCATCCTCTTGTCCCAGAGATGAGACACCTGCTGCTCCATTGTCATCCCAGAGATCAAAAACCGGCTGCTCGATCAGACACATGCTGCTCCATCTCCTTGTCCTAGAGATCAGACACATGCTACTTCATCGCCTTGTCCCAGAGATCTGAAACCTATTGTTCCATCGTCTTCTCCCAGAGATCAGACACCTGCTGCTCCATCCCCTTGTCCCAGAGGTCAGAAACCTGCTGCTCCATCCCCTTGTCCCAGAGATCAGACACCTGCAGCTCCATCTGCTTGTCCCAGAGATCAGACACCTGCAGCTCCATCTCCTTGACGCAGACATCCGACACCTGCTGCTCCATCGCCTTCCCAGAGATCAGACACCTGCTGCACCATGCCATTGTCCCAGAGATCAGATACTAGCTGCTCAATCCCCTTGTCCCAGTGATCAGACATCTGCTGCTCCATCTCCTTGACCCAGAGATCAGACACCTGCAGCTCCATCTCCTTGACACAGAGATCCGACACCTGCTGCTCCATTGCCTTCCCAGAGATCAGACACCTGCTGCACCATCCCCTTGACCCAGAGATCTGACAGCTGCTGCTCCATCCACTTGTCCGAGAGATCAGACACCTGCTGGTCCATCGCCTTGTCCCAGAGATCAGACACCTGCTGCTCCATCTCCTTGTCCCAGAGATCAGACACCTGCTGCTCCATCTCCTTGTCTCAGAGATCAGAAACGTGTTGCTGCATCCCCTTCCCCCAGAGATGAGACACCTGCTGCTCCATCTCCTAGTCGCTGAGAACAGGCAACTGCTGCTCCATCTCCATGTTCCAGAGATCATACACCTACTGCCCCATCCCCCTTTCCCAGAGATCAGACACCTGCTGCTCCATCATCTTCTCCCAGAGATCAGACACCTGGCGCTCTATCTCCTTGTGCCAGAGATCAGACAGCTGCTGCTCCACCTTCGGCCTAGAGATGATACACCTGCTGCTCCATGCCCCGTCCCAGAGATCAGACACCTGCCGCTCTATCCCCTTCTCCCAGACATCAGGGGAACTGCTGCTCCATCCTTTGACCCAGAGATCAGACACCTACTGCTGCATCGTCCTCCCAGAGATCAGACACCATTAAGTCCATCCCTTTGCCCCAGAGATCAGACACAGTCTGCTCCATCCCCTTGTCCCTGAGATCAGACACCTGCTGCTCCATCTCCTTGTCTCAGAGATCAGAAACTTGTTGCTCCATCCCCTTGTCCCAGAGATCGGACACCTGAAGCTCGATCCCCTTGTCCCAGAAATCAGACAACTGCTGCTCCATCGTCGTCCCAGAGATCAGACACCTGCTGCTGCATCATCTTCTTCCAGAGATCAGACACCTGGCGCTCCATCTCCTTGTCCCAGAGATCAGACACCTGCTGCTCCACCTTCGACCTAGAGATGATACACCTACTGCTCCATCCCCCTGTCCCAGAGATCAGACACCTGCCGCTCCATCCCCCTTCAGAGAACTGCTGCTCCATCCCTTTGACCCAGAGATCGGACACCATGTGCTCCATCTCCTTGCCCCGGAGATCAGATACCTGCTACACCATTCCCTTGACCCAGAGATCAGACACCTGCTGCTTCCTCTCCTTGTCTCAGTGTTCAGAAACCTGCTGCCCCCATCCATTGTCCCAGAGATCAGACACCTGCTGCTCCTTCTCCTTGTCTCAGTGATCTGACACCTGTTGCTGCATCCCATTCCCCCAGAGATGAGACACCTGCTGCTCCATTGTCGTCCCAGAGATCAGACACATGCTGCTCCATCATCTTCCCAGAGGTCAGACACCCTGCTGCTCCATCCCCTTTTCCCAGAGATCAGACTCCTGCAGCTCCATCCACTTCTCCCAGATATCAGACAACTGTTGTTCCATCCCCTTGACCCAGAGATCTGACAGTGGCTGATCCATTGTTGTCCCAGCGATCAGATGCCTGCTGCTCCATCCCTTTGTACCAGAGATCTGACAGCTGCTGCTCCATCGCCTTGTCCCAGAGATCAGACACCTGCCGCTGCATCCCCTTCTCCCAGATATCAGAGAACTGCTGCTCCATCGTCGTCACAGAGATCAGCGACTTATTGCTCCATCACCTTGTCCCAGAGATCAGACACCTACTGCTGCATCCTCGACCTAGAGATCATACACCTACTGCTCCATCCCCCTGTCCCGGAGATCAGATACCTGCTACACCATCCCCTTGTCCCAGAGATCAGACACCTGCTGCTCCCTCTCCTTGTCTCAGGGTTCAGACACTAGCTGACCCATCCATTGTCAAGAGATCAGACACCTGCTGCTCCTTCTCCTTGTCTCAGTGATCAGAAGCCTGTTGCTACATCCCATTCACCCAGAGATGAGACACTTGCTGCTCCATCGTCGTCCCAGAGATCAGACACATGCTGCTCCATCATCTTCCCAGAGGTCAGACACCTGCTGCTCCATCCCCTTTCCACAGAGATCAGACACCTGCAGCTCCATCCCCTTCTCCCAGACATCAGACAACTGTTGTTCCATCCCCTTGACCCAGAGATCTGACAGCGGCTGATCGATTGTTGTCCCAGCGATCAGATGCCTGCTGCTCCATCCCTTTGTACCAGAGATCTGACAGCTGCTGCTCCATCGCCTTGTCCCAGAGTTCAGACACCGGCTGGTCAATCGTCTTGTCCCAGAGATCAGACACTGGTTGCTCCATCGTCATCCCAGGAGATCAGCGACTTATTGCTCCATCACCTTGTCCCAGAGATCAGACACCTCCTGCTCCATCGTCCTCCCAGAGATCAGACACCTGCTCTTCGATCTCCTTGTGCCAGAGATCAGACACCATTAAGTCCATCCCCTTGTCCCAGAGATCAGACACAATCTGTTCCATCCCGTTGTCCCTGAGATCAGACACCTGCTGCTCCATCTCCTTGTCTCAGAGATCAGAAACGTGTTGCTGCATCCCTTCTCCGGAGATGAGACACCTGCTGCTCCATCACCTAGTCGCTGAGATTAGGCAACTGCTGCTCCATCTCCATGTTCCAGAGATCATACACCTACTGGTACATCCCCCTGTCCCAGAGATCAGACACCTGCCGCTCCATCCCCTTCTCCCAGACATCACAGAACTGCTGCTCCATCCCTTTGACCCAGTGATCAGACACCTTGTGCTCCATCCCCTTGTCCCGGATATCAGACACCTGCTACAACATCCCCTTGTCCCAGAGATCAGACACCTGCTGCTCCATCCCATTGTCCCAGAGATCAGATACTAGCTGCTCAATCCGCTTGTCCCAACTATCAGACATCTGCTGCTCCATCTCCTTGACCTAGAGATCAGACACCTGCTGCTCCATCCCCTTGTCCCAGAGGTCAGAAACCTGCTGCTCCATCCCCTTGTACCAGAGATCAGACACCTGCTGCTGCATCTGCTTGTCCCAGAGATCAGACACCTGCAGCTCCATCTCCTTGACGCAGACATCCGACACCTGCTGCTCCATCGCCTTCCCAGAGATCAGACACCTGCTGCACCATCCCATTGTCCCAGAGATCAGATACTAGCTACTGAATCCCTTGTCCCAGTGATCAGACATCTGCTGCTCCATCTCCTTGACCCAGAGATCAGACACCTCGTGCTCCACCTCCTTGTCCCAGAGATCAGACACCTGCAGCTCCATCTCCTTGACGCAGACATCCGACACCTGCTGCTCCATTGCCTTCCCAGAGATCAGACACCTGCTGCACCATCCCCTTGACCTAGAGATCTGACAGCTGCTGCTTCATCCACTTGTCCGAGAGATCAGACACCTGCTGGTCCATCGCCTTGTCCCAGAGATCAGACACCTGCTGCTCCATCTCCTTGTCCCAGAGATCAGACACCTGCTGCTCCATCTCAATGGCCCAGAGATCAGACCCCTTGTGCTCCATCCCCCTGTCCCGGAGATCAGATACCCGCTACACCATTCCCTTGTCCCAGAGATCAGACACCTGCTGCTCCCTCTCCTTGTCTCAGTGTTCAGACACCTGCTGCCCCATCCATTGTCAAGAGATCAGACACCTGCTGCTCCTTCTCCTTGTCTCAGTGATCAGACACTTGTTGCTGCATCCCATTCACCCAGAGATGAGATACCTGCTGATCCATCGTCGTCCCAGTGATCAGACACATGCTGCTCCATCATCTTCCCAGAGGTCAGACACCTGATGCTCCATCCCCTTTTCCCAGAGATCAGACACCTGCAGCTCCATCCCCTTCTCCCAGACATCAGACAACTGTTGTTCCATCCTGTTGACCCAGAGATCAGACACCTGCAGCTCCATCCCCTTCTCCCAGGACATCAGACAACTGTTGTTCCATCCTGTTGACCCAGAGATCTGACAGCGGTTGATCCATTGTTGTCCCAGCGATCAGATGCCTGCTGCTCCATCCCTTTGTACCAGAGATCTGACAGCTGCTGCTCCATCATCTTGTCCCAGAGATCGGGCACCTGCTGGTCAATCGCCTTGTCCCAGAGATCAGAAATTGGTTGCTCCATCGTCGTCCCAGAGATCAGCGACTAATTGCTCCATCACCTTGTCCCAGAGATCAGACACCTCCTGCTCCATCGTCCTCCCAGAGATTAGACACCATTAAGTCCATCCCTTTGCCCCAGAGATCAGACACAGTCTGCTCCATCCCCCTGTCCCTGAGATCAGACTCCTGAAGCTCGATCCCCTTGTCCCAGAAATCAGACAACTGCTGCTCCATCGTCGTCCCAGAGATCAGGACACCTGCTGCTCCATCATCTTCTTCCAGAGATCAGACACCTGCTCTTTGATATCCTTGTGCCAGAGATCAGACACCATTAAGTCCATCCCCTTGTCCCAGAGATCAGACACAGTCTGCTCCATCCCCTTGTCCCTGAGATCAGACACCTGCTGCTCCATCTCCTTGTCTCAGAGATCAGAAACGTGTTGCTGCATCCCCTTCCCCCAGAGATGAGACACCTGCTGCTCCATCTCCTAGTCGCTGAGATCAGGCAACTGCTGCTCCATCTCCATGTTCCAGAGATCATACACCTACTGCCCCATCCCCCTTTCCCAGAGATCAGACACCTGCTGCTCCATCATCTTCTCCCAGAGATCAGACACCTGGCGCTCTATCTCCTTATGCCAGAGATCAGACAGCTGCTGCTCCGCCTTCGACCTAGAGATGATACACTTGCTGCTCCATGCCCCGTCCCAGAGATCAGACACCTGCCGCTCTATCCCCTTCTCCCAGACATCAGAGAACTGCTGCTCCATCCCTTTGACCCAGAGATCAGACACCTACTGCTGCATCGTCCTCCCAGAGATCAGACACCATTAAGTCCATCCCTTTGCCCCAGAGATCAGACACAGTCTGCTCAATCCCCTTGTCCCTGAGATCAGACACCTGCTGCTCCATCTCCTTGTCTCAGACATCAGAAACTTGTTGCTCCATCCCCTTGTCCCACAGATCGGACACCTGAAGCTCGATCCCCTTGTCCCAGAAATCAGACAACTGCTGCTCCATCGTCGTCCCAGAGATCAGACACCTGCTGCTGCATCATCTTCTTCCAGAGATCAGACACCTGGCGCTCCATCTCCTTGTCCCAGAGATCAGACACCTGCTGCTCCACCTTTGAACTAGAGATGATACACCTACAGCTCCATCCCCCTGTCCCAGAGATCAGACACCTGCCGCTCCATCCCCTTCAGAGAACTGCTGCCCCATCCCTTTGACCCAGAGATCGGACACCATGTGCTCCATCTCCTTGCCCCGGAGATCAGATACCTGCTACACCATTCCCTTGTCCCAGAGATCAGACACCTGCTGCTTCCTCTCCTTGTCTCAGTGTTCAGAAACCTGCTGCCCCATCCATTGTCCCAGAGATCAGACACCTGCTGCTCCTTCTCCTTGTCTCAGTGATCTGACACCTGTTGCTGCATCCCATTCCCCCAGAGATGAGACACCTGCTGCTCCATTGTCGTCCCAGAGATCAGACACATGCTGCTCCATCATCTTCCCAGAGGTCAGACACCTGCTGCTCCATCCCCTTTTCCCAGAGATCAGAGACCTGCAGCTCCATCCACTTCTCCCAGATATCAGACAACTGTTGTTCCATCCCCTTGAACCCAGAGATCTGACAGTGGCTGATCCACTGTTGTCCCAGCGATCAGATGCCTGCTGCTCCATCCCTCTGTACCAGAGATCTGACAGCTGCTGCTCCATCGCCTTGTCCAGAGATCAGACACCTGCCGCTCCATCCCCTTCTCCCAGACATCAGAGAACTGCTGCTCCATCGTCGTCCCAGAGATCAGCGACTTATTGCTCCATCACCTTGTCCCAGAGATCAGACACTTACTGCTCCATCCCCCTGTCCCGGAGATCAGATACCTGCTACACCATCCCCTTGTCCCAGAGATCAGACACCTGCTGCTCCCTCTCCTTGTCTCAGTGTTCAGACACCAGCTGCCCCATCCATTGTCAAGAGATCAGACACCTGCTGCTCCTTCTCCTTGTCTCAGTGATCAGAAACCTGTTGCTGCATCCCATTCACCCAGAGATGAGGACACCTGCTGCTCCATCATCGTCCCAGAGATCAGACACATGCTGCTCCATCATCTTCCCAGAGGTCAGACACCTGCTGCTCCATCCCTTTTCCCCAGAGATCAGACACCTGCAGCTCCATCCCCTTCTCCCAGACATCAGACAACTGTTTTTCCATCCCATTGACCCAGAGATCTGACAGCGGCTGATCCATTGTTGTCCAGGCGATCAGATGCCTGCTGCTCCATCCCTCTGTACCAGAGATCTGACAGCTGCTGCTCCATCGCCTTGTCCCAGAGATCAGACACCTGCTGGTCAATTGTCTTGTCCCAGAGATCAGACACTGGTTGCTCCATCGTCGCCCCAGAGATCAGCGACTTATTGCTCCATCACCTTGTCCCAGAGATCAGACACCTCCTGCTCCATCGTCCTCCCAGAGATCAGACTCCTGCACTTCGATCTTCTTGTGCCAGAGATAAGACACCATTAAGTCCATCCCCTTGTCCCAGAGATCAGACACAATCTGTTCCATCCCGTTGTCCCTGAGATCAGACACCTGCTGCTCCATCTCCTTGTCGCAGAGATCAGAAACGTGTTACTGCATCCCCTTCTCCGAGAGATGAGACACCTGCTGCTCCATCTCCTAGTCGCTGAGATTAGGCAACTGCTGCTCCATCTCATGTTCCAGAGATCATACACCTACTGGTCCATCCCCCTGTCCCAGAGATCAGACACCTGCCGCTCCACCCCTTTCTCCCAGACATCACAGAACTGCTGCTCCATCCCTTTGACCCAGAGATCAGACACCTTGTGCTCCATCCCCCTTGTCCGGATATCAGACACCTGCTACAACATCCCCTTGTCCCAGAGATCAGACACCTGCTGCTCCATCCCATTGTCCCAGAGATCAGATACTAGCTGCTCAATCCGCTTGTCCCAGCTATCAGACATCTGCTGCTCCATCTCCTTGACCTAGAGATCAGACACCTTCTGCTACATCTCCTTGTCCCAGAGATCAGACACCTGCAGCTCCATCTCCTTGTCCCAGAGATCAGACACCTGCTGCTCCATCCTCTTGTCCCAGAGATGAGACACCTGCTGCTCCATTGTCATCCCAGAGATCACAAAACCGGCTGCTCGATCAGACACATGCTGCTCCATCTCCCTTGTCCTAGAGATCAGACACATGCTACTTCATCGCCTTGTCCCAGAGATCTGACACCTATTGTTCCATCGTCTTCTCCCAGAGATCAGACACCTGCTGCTTCCATCCCCTTGTCCCAGAGGTCAGAAACCTGCTGCTCCTTCCCCATGTCCCAGAGATCAGACACCTGCTGCTCCATCTGCTTGTCCCAGAGATCAGACACCTGCAGCTCCATCTCCTTGACGCAGACATCCGACACCTGCTGCTCCATCGCCTTCCCAGAGATCAGACACTAGCTGCACCATGCCATTGTCCCAGAGATCAGAGACTAGCTGCTCAATCCCCTTGTCCAGTGATCAGACATCTGGCTGCTCCATCTCCTAGTCGCTGAGATCAGGCAACTGCTGCTCCATCTCCATGTTCCAGAGATCATACACCTACTGCCCATCCCCCTTTCCCAGAGATCAGACACCTGCTGCTCCATCATCTTCTCCAGAGATCAGACACCTGGCGCTCTATCTCCTTGTGCCAGAGATCAGACAGCTGCTGCTCCACCTTCGACCTAGAGATGATACACCTGCTGCTCCATGCCCCGTCCCTGAGATCAGACACCTGCCGCTCTATCCCCTTCTCCCAGACATCAGAGAACTGCTGCTCCATCCCTTTGACCCAGAGATCAGACACCTACTGCTGCATCGTCCTCCCAGAGGGTCAGACACCATTAAGTCCATCCCTTTGCCCCAGAGATCAGACACAGTCTGCTCCATCCCCTTGTCCCTGAGATCAGACACCTGCTGCTCCATCTCCTTGTCTCAGAGATCAGAAACTTGTTGCTCCATCCCCTTGTCCCAGAGATCAGACACCTGAAGCTCGATCCCCTTGTCCCAGAAATCAGACAACTGCTGCTCCATTGTCGTCCAGAGATCAGACACCTGCTGCTGCATCATCTTCTTCAGAGATCAGACACCTGGCGCTCCATCTCCTTGTCCCAGAGATCAGACACCCTGCTGCTCCACCTTCGACCTAGAGATGATACACCTACTGCTCCATCCCCCTGTCCAGAGATCAGACACCTGCCGCTCCATCCCCTTCAGAGAACTGCTGCCCCATCCCTTTGACCCAGAGTTCGGACACCATGTGCTCCATCTCCTTGCCCCGGAGATCAGATACCTGCTACACCATTCCCTTGTCCCAGAGATCAGACACCTGCTGCTTCCTCTCCTTGTCTCAGTGTTCAGAAACCTGCTGCCCCATCCATTGTCCCAGATATCAGACACCTGCTGCTCCTTCTCCTTGTCTCAGTGATCTGACACCTGTTGCTGCATCCCATTCCCCCAGAGATGAGACACCTGCTGCTCATTGTCGTCCCAGAGATCAGACACATGCTGCTCCATCATCTTCCCAGAGGTCAGACACCTGCTGCTCCATCCACTTCTCCCAGATATCAGACAACTGTTGTTCATCCCCTTGACCCAGAGATCTGACAGTGGCTGATCCATTGTTGTCCCAGCGATCAGATGCCTGCTGCTGCATCCCTTTGTACCAGAGATCTGACAGCTGCTGCTCCCATCGCCTTGTCCCAGAGATCAGACACCTGCCGCTCCATCCCCTTCTCCCAGACATCAGAGAACTGCTGCTCCATCGTCGTCCCAGAGAT
>NW_027276384.1:0-40491 GCF_030028105.1 Mobula birostris | reverse complement strand
GAGGATGTGAGTGTTTAGGATGTACAGGAGGGAGAGGTGAACGTGAGGGTTTAGGATGTACTGGAGGGAGAGGAGGATGTGAGGGTTTAGTATGTACAGGAGGGAGAGGAGGATGTGAGGGTTTAGGATGTACAAGAGGGAGAGGAGGATGTGAGGGTTTAGGATGTACAGGAGGGAGAGGAGGATGTGAGGATTTAGGATGTACAGGAGGGAGAGGATGATGTGAGTGTTGAGGATGTACAGGAGGGAGAAGAGGATGTGAGGGTTTAGGATGTACAGGAGGGAGATGAGGATGTGTGGGTTTAGGATGTAAAGGAGGGAGCAGAGGACGTGAGGGTTTAGGATGTTCAGGAGCAGCAGAAGGATATGAGGGTTTAAGATGTACAGGAGGGAGAGGAAGATGTGAGGGTTTAGGATGTACAGCAGCAGCAGGAGGATGTGAGGGTTTAGGCTGTACAAGAGGGAGAGGAGGATGTGATTGTTTGGTATGTACAGGAGGGAAAGGAAGATGTGAGGGTTGAGGATGTACAGGAGGGAGAGGAGAATGTGAATGTTTCGGACGAACAGGTGGGAGAGGAGGATGTGAGGGTTTAGGATGTACAGGAGGGAGAGGAGGATGTGAGGGTTTACGATGTACAGGAGGGAGAGGAGGATGTGAGGGTTTAGGATGTACAGGAAGGAGATGAGGATGTGAGCGTTTAGGATGTACAGGAGGAAGTTACGGACGTGAGGGTTTATTATGTACTGGAGCAGCAGGAGGATGTGAGGGTTTAGGATGTACAGGAGGGAGAGGAGGATGTGAGGGTTTAGGATGTACATAAGGGAGAGGAGGTTCTGAGGGTTTAGGATGTACAGGAGTGACAGGAGGATGTGAGGGTTTAGGATGTACAGGAGAGAGGAGGATGTCAGGGTTTAGAATGTACAGGAGGGAGAGGAGGTTCTGAGGGTTTAGGATGTACAGGAGAGAGGTGGATGTGAGGGTTTAGGAAGTACAGGGGGGAGTGGAGTTTCTGAGGGTTTAGTACGTACAGGAGGGAGAGGAGAATGTGCGGGATTAGGATATACAGGACGGAGTAGGATGTGAGGGTTTAGGCTGTACAGGATCAGCAGGAGGATGTCAGGGATTAGGATGTACAGGAGGAAGAGGAGGATGTGAGGATTCAGGATGTACAGGATGGTGAGGAGGATGTGAGGGTTTAGGATGTGCAGGAGCAGACGGAGGATGTGAGAGTTTAGGATGTACAGGAGGCATAGGAAGATGTGAGGGTTTAGGATGTACAGGAGCAGTAGAAGGATATGAGGGTTTAAGACGTACAGGAGGGAGAGGAGGATGTGAGAGTTTAGGATGTCCAGGAGGGAGAGGAGGACGTGAGGGTTTAGGATGCACAGGAGGGAGAGGAGGATGTGAGGGTTTAGGATGTACAGTAGTGAGAGGAGGATGTGAGGGTTTAGGATGTACAGGAGGGAGAGGAGGTTCTGAGGGTTTAGGATGTACAGGAGAGAGGAGGATGTGATGGTTTAGGATGTACAGGGAGGAGAGGAGTTTGTGAGGATTTAGCATGTACAGGAGGGAGCGGAGGACGTGAGGGATCAGGATGTACAGGAGGAAGATAAGGACGTGAGGGTTTAGGATGTACTGGAGCAGCAGGAGGATGTGATGGTTAAGGATGTACAGGAGATAGAAGAGGATGTGAGGCTTTCGGATGTACAGGAGGGAGAAGAGGATGTGAGGGTTTAGGATGTACAGGAGTGAGAGGAGGATGTGTGGGTTCAGGATGCACAGGAGGGAGAGGAGGATGTGAGGGTTTAGGATGTAGCGTAGGGAGAGGAGGATGTGAGGGTTTAGGATGTACAGGAGGGAGAGGAGGTTCTCAGGGTTTAGGATGTACAGGAGGGAAAGGAGGTTCTGAGGGTTTAGGATGTACAGGAGAGAGGAGGATGTGAGGGTTTAGAATGTACAGGAGGGAGAGGAGGATGTGATGGTTTAGGATGTACAGGGAGGAGAGGAGTTTGTGAGGGTTTAGCATGTACAGTAGGGAGAGGAGGATGTGAGGATTTAGGAAAAACAGGACGGAGAGTAGGATGTGAGGGTTTAGGATGTACAGGATCAGCAGGAGGATGAGAGGGATTAGGATGTACAGGAGGGAGAGGAGGTTCTGATGGTTTAGGATGTACGGGAGGGAGAGGAGGACGTGAGGGTTCAGGATGTACAGGACGGAGAGTAGGATGTGAGGGTTTAGGATTTACAGGATCAGCAGGAGGATGTGAGGGATTTGGATGTACTTGAGGTAGAGGAGGATGTGAGGGTTTAGGATGTACAGGAGGGAGATGAGGATGTGTGGGTTTAGGATGTACAGGAGCAGCAGGAGGATGTGAGGGTTTAGGATGTTCAGGAGGGAGAGGAGGATGTGAGTGTTTGGTATGTACAGGAGGGAAAGGAAGATGTGAGCGTTGAGGATGTACAGAAGGGAGAGGAGAATGTGAATGTTTAGGATGAACAGGAGGGAGCGGAGGATGTGAGGGTTTGGGATGTACAGGAGGGAGAGGAGGACGTGAGTGTTCAGGATGTACAGGAGGGAGAGGAGGATCTGAGGGTTTAGGATGTACAGGAGGAAGAGGAGGATGTGAGGGTTTAGGATGTACAGGAGAGAGGAGGATGTGAGGGTTTAGGATGTACAGGAGGGAGAGAAGGTTCTGAGGGTTTAGGATGTACGGGAGAGAGGAGGATGTGAGGGTTTAGGATGTGCACGGGGGAGAGGAGTTTGTGAGGGTTTAGTATATACAGGAGGGAGAGGAGGATGTGAGGGTTTAGAATATATAGGACGGAGAGAAGGATGTGAGGGTTTAGGATGTACAGGATCAGCAGGAGGATGTGAGGGATTAGGATGTACAGGAGGTAGAGGAGGATCTGAGGGTTGAGGAAACACTGGAGGGAGAGAAGGATATGAGGGTTAGGATGTACAGGAGGAAGAGGAGGATGTGTGGGTTAGGATGTACAGTAGGGAGAGGAGGACGTGAGGGTTTAGGATGTACAGGATGGAGAGGCGGATGTGAGGGTTTAGGATGTACAGGGGGGAGAGGAGGATTTGAGGGTTTGGGATGTACAGGAGGGAGAGGAGGATGTGAGGGTTTAGGATGTACAGGAGGTAGTTGAGGATGTGAGGGTTTAGGATGTACAGGAGCAGCAGGAGGATGTGAGGGTTTAGTATGTTCAGGAGGGAGAGGAGGAGGTGAGGGTTTAGGATGTACAGGAGGGACAGGAGGACGTCAGGGATTAGGATGTACAGGAGCAGCTGGAGGATGTGAGGGTTTAGGATGTACAAGAGTGAGAGGAGGATGTGAGGGTTTCGTATGTACAGGAGGGAGAGAAGGATGTGAGGGTTGAGGATGTACAGGAGGGAGATGAGGACGTGAGGGTTTAGGATGTACAGGAGAAAGATAAGGACGTGAGGGTTTAGGATGTATTGGAGCAGCAGGAGGATGTGAGGGTAAGGATGTACAGGAGATAGAAGAGGATGTGAGGCTTCAGGATGTACAGGAGGGAGAAGAGGATGTGAGGGTTTAGGATGTACAGGAGTGAGAGGAGGATGTGAGGGTTTAGGATGAACAGGAGGGAGAGGAGGATGTGAGGGTTTAGGTTGCACAGGAGGGAGAGGAGGATGTGAGGGTTTAGGATGTACAGGAGGGAGAGGAGGTTCTGAGGGTTTAGGATGTACAGGAGTGAGAGGAGGATGTGAGGGTTTAGGATATACAGGATGGAGAGGAGGATGTGAGGGTTTAGGATGTAGAGGATCAGCAGGAGGATGTGAGAGATTGGGATGTACAGGAGGTAGAGGAGGATGTGAGGGTTTAGGATGTACAGGAGGCTGAGGAGGATGTGAGGGTTTAGGATGTACAGGAGGCTGAGGAGGATGTGAGGGTTTAGGATGTGCAGGAGCAGCCGGAGGATGTCAGAGTTTCGGATGTACAGGAGGAAGAGGAGGATCTGAGGGTTGAGGATGTACTGGAGGGAGAGGAGCATATGAGGGTTTAGGATGTACAGGAGGGAGAGGAGGATGTGAGGGTTTAGGATGTACAGGAGGGAGAGGAGGTTCTGAGGGTTTAGGATGTACAGGAGAGAGGAGGATGTGAGGGTTTAGGATGTACAGATGGGAGAGGAGGTTCTGAGGGTTTAGGATGTACAGGAGAGAGGAGGATGTGAGGGTTTAGGATGTACAGGGGGGAGAGGAGTTTGTGAGGGTTTAGTATGTACAGCATGGAGAGGAGGATGTGAGGGTTTAGGATATACAGGACGGAGAGTAGGATGTGAGGGTTCAGGATGTACAGGAGGGTGAGGAGGACCTGAGGGTTGAGGATATACTGGAGGGAGAGGAGGATATGAGGGTTAGGATGTACAGGAGGAAGAGGAGGATGTGTGGATTTAAGATGTACAGGAGGGAGAGGAGGATGTGAGGGTTTAGGATGTACAAGAGGGAGTGGAGGATGTGAGGGTTCAGGATGTACAGGAGACAGAAGAGGATGTGAGGCTTTAGGATGTACAGGAGGGAGAAGAGGATGTGAAGGTTTAGGATGTACAGGAGTGAGAGGAGGATGTGAGGGTAAAGGGCGAAAAGGAGAGAGAGGAGGATGTGAGCGTTTAGGATGTACAGGAGGGAGAGGAGGATGTGAGGGTTTAGGATGTACAGGAGGGAGAGGAGGTTGTGTGGGTTCAGGATGCACAGGAGGGAGAGGAGGATGTGAGCGTTTAGGATGTAGCGTAGGGAGAGGAGGATGTGTGGGTTAGTATGTACAGGAAGGAGAGGAGGTTCTGAGGGTTTAGGATGTACAGGATAGAGGAGGATGTGAGGGTTTAGAATGTACAGTAGGGAGAGGAGGATGTGAGTATTTAGGATATACAGGACGGAGAGTAGGATGTGAGGGTTTAGGATTTACAGGATCAGCAGGAGGATGAGAGGGATTAGGATGTACAGGAGGGAGAGGAGGTTCTGAAGGTTTAGGATGTACGGGAGGGAGAGGAGGACGTGAGCGTTTAGGATGTACAGGACGGAGAGTAGGATGTGAGGGTTTAGGATTTACAGGATCAGCAGGAGGATGTGAGGGATTTGGATGTACTTGAGGTAGAGGAGGATGTGAGGGTTTAGGATGTACAGGAGGGAGATGAGGATGTGTGGGTTTAGGATGTACAGGAGGGAGAGCAGGATTTGTGGGTTTTGGATGTAAAGGAGGGAGAGGAGGACGTGAGGGTTTAGGATGTACAGGAGCAGCAGAAGGATATGAGGGTTTAAGATGTACAGGAGGGAGAGGAGGATGTGAGGGTTTAGGACGTACAGGAGCAGCAGGAGGATGTGAGGGTTTAGGATGTTCAGGAGGGATAGGAGGACGTGAGGGTTTAGGATGTACAGGACAATCCAGAGGATGTGAGGGTTTAGGATGTAGAAGAGGGAGAAGAGGATATGAGTGTTTGGTATGTACAGGAGGGAAAGGAAGATGTGAGGGTTGAGGATGTACAGGAGGGAGAGGAGAATGTGAATGTTTAGGATGAACAGGAGGGAGAGGAGGATGTGAGGGTTTGGGATGTACAGGAGGGAGAGAAGGACGTGAGTGTTCAGGATGTACAGGAGGGAGAGGAGGATCTGAGGGTTTAGGATGTACAGGAGGGAGAGGAGGATGTGAGGGTTTAGGATGTACAGGAGGAAGAGGATGATGTGAGGGTTTAGGCTGTACAGTAGGAAGATAAGGACGTGAGGGTTTATGATGTACTGGAGCAGCACGAGGATGTGAGGGTTAAGGATGTACAGGAGATAGAAGAGGATATGAGGCTTTAGGATGTACAGGAGGGAGAAGAGGAAGTGAGGGTTTAGGATGTACAGGAGTGAGAGGAGGATGTGAGTGTTTAGGATGAACCGGAGGGAGAGGAGGATGTGAGGGTTTAGGATGTACAGGAGGGGGAGGAGGATGTGAGGGTTTAGGATGTACAGGATCAGCAGGAGGATGTGAGGGTTTAGGATATACAGGACGGAGAGTAGGATGTGAGGGTTTAGGATGTAGAGGATCAGCAGGAGGATGTGAGGGATTGGGATGTACAGGAGGTAGAGGAGGATGTGAGGGTTTAGGATGTAGAGGTGGCTGAGGAGGTTGTGATGGTTTAGGATGTGCAGGAGCAGCCGGAGGATGTCAGTGTTCAGGATGTACAGGAGGGAGAGGAGGATCTGAGGGTTTAGGATGTACAGGAGGGAGAGGAGGATGTGAGGGTTTAGGATGTACAGGAGGAAGAGGAGGATATGAGGGGTGAGGATGCATAGGAGGGAGTGGAGGATGCGAGGGTTTAGTATGTACAGGAGGGAGAGGAGGATGTGAGGGTTTTGGATATACAGGACGGAGAGCAGGATGAGAGGGTTTAGGCAGTGCAGGATCAGCAGGAGGATGTGAGGGATTAGGATGTACAGGAGGAAGAGGAGGATGTGAGGATTCAGGATGTACAGGAGGCTGAGGAGGTTGTGAGGGTTTAGGATGTGCAGGAGCAGCCGGAGGATGTGAGAGTTTAGGATGTACAGGAGGTAGAGGAAGATGTGAGGGTTTAGGATGTACAGGAGCAGCAGAAGGATATGAGGGTTTAAGATGTACAGGAGGGAGAGGAGGATGTGAGGGTTTAGGATGTACAGGAGGGAGAGGAGGATGTGAGGGTTTGGTATGCACAGGAGGGAGAGGAGGATGCGAGGGTTTACGATGTACTGTAAGGAGAGGAGGATGTGAGGGTTTAGGATGTACAGGAGGGAGAGGAGGTTCTGAGGGTTTAGGATGTACAGGAGAGAGGACGATGTGAGGGTTTAGAATGTACAGGGGGGAGAGGAGGATGTGATGGTTTAGGATGTACAGGGAGGAGAGGAGTTTGTGAGGGTTTAGCATGTGCAGGAGGGAGAAGAGGATGTGAGGGTTTAGGATATACAGGACGGAGAGTAGGATGTGAGGGTTTAGGATGTACAGGATCAGCAGGAGGATGTGAGGGATTAGGATGTACAGGAGGGAGAGGAGGTTCTGAAGGTTTAGGATGTACGGGAGGGAGAGGAGGACGTGAGGGTTTAGGATGTACAGGACGGAGAGTAGGATGTGAGGGTTTAGGATTTACAGGATCAGCAGGAGGATGTGAGGGATTTGGATGTACATGAGGTCGAGGAGGATGTGAGGGTTTAGGATGTACAGGAGGGAGATGAGGATGTGTGGGTTTAGGATGTAAAGGCGGGAGCGGAGGACTTGAGGGTTTAGGATTTACAGGAGCAGCAGAAGGATATGAGGGTTTAAGATGTACAGGAGGGAGAGGAGGATGTGAGGGTTTAGGATGTAGAGCAGCAACAGGAGGATGTGAGGGTTTAGGCTGTACAAGGGGGAGAGGAGGATATGAGGGTTTGGTATGTACAGGAGGGAAAGGAAGATGTGAGGGTTGAGGATGTACAGGAGGGAGAGGGGAATGTGAATGTTTCGGACGAACAGGAGGGAGAGGAGGATGTGAGGGTTTGGTATGCACAGGAGGGAGAGGAGGATGCGAGGGTTTAGGATGTACTGTAAGGAGAGGAGGATGTGAGGGTTTAGGATGTACAGGAGGGAGAGGAGGTTCTGAGGGTTTAGGATGTACAGGAGAGAGGACGATGTGAGGGTTTGGAATGTACAGGGGGGAGAGGAGGATGTGATGGTTTAGGATGTACAGGGAGGAGAGGAGTTTGTGAGGGTTTAGCATGTACAGGAGGGAGAAGAGGATGTGAGGGTTTAGGATGTACAGGACGGAGAGTAGGATGTGAGGGTTTAGGATTTACAGGATCAGCAGGAGGATGTGAGGGATTTGAATGTACATGAGGTCGAGGAGGATGTGAGGGTTTAGGATGTACAGGAGGGAGAGGAGGATGTGAGGGTTTAGGATGTACAGGAGAAAGAGGAGGTTCTGAGGGTTTAGGATGTGCAGGAGAGAGGAGGATGTGAGGGTTTAGGATGTACAGGAGGGAGAGGAGGCTCTGAGGGTTTAGGATGTACAGGAGAGAGGAGGATGTCAGGGTTTAGAATGTACAGGAGGGAGAGGAGGTTCTGAGGGTTTAGGATGTACAGGAGAGAGGTGGATGTGAGGGTTTAGGAAGTACAGGGGGGAGTGGAGTTTCTGAGGGTTTAGTACGTACAGGAGGGAGAGGAGGATTTGCGGGATTAGGATATACAGGACGGAGTAGGATGTGAGGGTTTAGGCTGTACAGGATCAGCAGGAGGATGTCAGGGATTAGGATGTACAGGAGGAAGAGGAGGATGTGAGGATTCAGGATGTACAGGATGGTGAGGAGGATGTGAGGGTTTAGGATGTGCAGGAGCAGCCGGAGGATGTGAGAGCTTAGGATTTACAGGAGGTATAGGAAGATGTGAGGGTTTAGGATGTACAGGAGCAGTAGAAGGATATGAGGGTTTAAGACGTACAGGAGGGAGAGGAGGATGTGAGGGTTTAGGATGTCCAGGAGGGAGAGGAGGATGTGAGGGTCTAGGATGCACAGGTGGGAGAGGAGGATGTGAGGGTTTAGGATGTACAGTAGGGAGAGGAGGATGTACAGGAGGGAGAGGAGGTTCTGAGGGTTTAGGATGTACAGGAGAGAGGAGGATGTGATGGTTTAGGATGTACAGGGAGGAGAGGAGTTTGTGAGGATTTAGCATGTACAGGAGGGAGAGGAGGACGTGAGGGTTCAGGATGTACAGGAGGAAGATAAGGACTTGAGGGTTTAGGATGTACTGGAGCAGCAGGAGGATGTGATGGTTAAGGATGTACAGGAGATAGAAGAGGATGTGAGGCTTTAGGATGTACAGGAGGGAGAAGAGGATGTGAGGGTTTAGGATGTACAGGAGGGAGAGGAGGATGTGAGGGTTTAGGATGTACGGAAGGGAGAAGAGGTTCTGAGGGTTCAGGATGTACAGGAGTGAGAGGAGGATGTGAGGGTTTAGGATATACAGGACGGAGAGTAGGATGTGAGGGGTTAGGATGTACAGGATCAGCAGGAGGATGTGAGGGATTGGGATGTACAGGAGGTAGAGGAGGATGTGAGTGTTTAGGATGTACAGGAGGGAGAGGAGGATGTGAGGGTTTAGGATGTACAGGAGGGAGAGTAGGACGTGAGGGTTTAGGATTTGCAGCAGCAGCCCGAGGATGTCAGAGTTTAGGATGTACAGGAGGGAGAGGTGAACGTGAGGGTTTAGGATGTACAGGAGGGAGAGGAAGATGTGAGGGATTAGTATTTACAGGAGGGAGAGGAGGATCTGAGGGTTTAGGATGTACAGGAGGGAGAGGAGGATGTGAGGGTTTAGGATGTACCGGAGGGAGAGGAGGATGTGAGGATTTAGGATGTACAGGAGGGAGAGGAGGATGTGAGTCTTGAGGATGTACAGGAGGGAGAGGAGGATGTGTGTGTTTAGGATGTACAGGAGGGAGAGTAGGACGTGAGGGTTTAGGATTTGCAGGAGCAGCCCGAGGATGTCAGAGTTTAGGATGTACAGGAGGGAGAGGTGAACATGAGGGTACAGGATGTACAGGAGGGAGAGGAAGATGTGAGGGTTTAGTATGTACAGGAGGGAGAGGAGGATCTGAGGGTTTAGGATGTACAGGAGGGAGAGGAGGATGTGAGGGTTTAGGATGTACCGGAGGGAGAGGAGGATGTGAGGGTTTAGGATGTACAGGAGGGAGAGGAGGATGTGAGTCTTGAGGATGTACAGGAGAAAGAGGAGGTTCTGAGGGTTTAGGATGTGCAGGAGAGAGGAGGATGTGAGGGTTTAGGATGTACAGGAGAGAGAGGAGGTCCTGAGGGTTTAGGATGTACAGGAGAGAGGACGATGTGAGGGTTTAGGATATAGAGGACGGAGAGTAGGATGTGAGGGTTTAGGCTGTACAGGATCAGCAGGAGGATGTGAGGGATTAGGATGTACAGGAGGAAGAGGAGGATGTGAGGATTCAGGATGTATAGGAGGGCGAGGAGGATGTGAGGGTTTAGGATGTACAGGAGCAGCAGAAGTATATGAGGGATTAAGATGTACAGGAGGGAGAGGAGGATGTTAGGGTTTAGGATGTACAGGAGGGAGAGGAGGATGTGAGGGTTTAGGATGTAAAGGAGGGAGAGGAGGATGTGAGGGTTTAGGATGCACAGGTGGGAGAGGAGGATGTGAGGGTTTAGGATGTACAGTAGGGAGAGGAGGTTGTGAGGGTTTAGGATGTACAGGAGGGAGAGGAGGTTCTGAGGGTTTAGGATGTACAGGAGAGAGGAGGATGTGATGGTTTAGGATGTACAGGGAGGAGAGGAGTTTGTGAGGATTTAGCATGTACAGGAGGGAGAGGAGGACGTGAGGGTTCAGGATGTACAGGAGGAAGATAAGGACTTGAGGGTTTAGGATGTACTGGAGCAGCAGGAGGATGTGATGGTTAAGGATGTACAGGAGATAGAAGAGGATGTGAGGCTTTAGGATGTACAGGAGGGAGAAGAGGATGTGAGGGTTTAGGATGTACAGGAGGGAGAGGAGGATGTGAGGGTTTAGGATGTACGGAAGGGAGAAGAGGTTCTGAGGGTTCAGGATGTACAGGAGTGAGAGGAGGATGTGAGGGTTTAGGATATACAGGACGGAGAGTAGGATGTGAGGGGTTAGGATGTACAGGATCAGCAGGAGGATGTGAGGGATTGGGATGTACAGGAGGTAGAGGAGGATGTGAGTGTTTAGGATGTACACGAGGGAGAGGAGGATGTGAGGGTTTAGGATGTACAGGAGGGAGAGTAGGACGTGAGGGTTTAGGATTTGCAGTAGCAGCCCGAGGATGTCAGAGTTTAGGATGTACAGGAGGGAGAGGTGAACGTGAGGGTTTAGGATGTACAGGAGGGAGAGGAAGATGTGAGGGATTAGTATTTACAGGAGGGAGAGGAGGATCTGAGGGTTTAGGATGTACAGGAGGGAGAGGAGGATGTGAGGGTTTAGGATGTACCGGAGGGAGAGGAGGATGTGAGGATTTAGGATGTACAGGAGGGAGAGGAGGATGTGAGTCTTGAGGATGTACAGGAGGGAGAGGAGGATGTGTGTGTTTAGGATGTACAGGAGGGAGAGTAGGACGTGAGGGTTTAGGATTTGCAGGAGCAGCCCGAGGATGTCAGAGTTTAGGATGTACAGGAGGGAGAGGTGAACATGAGGGTACAGGATGTACAGGAGGGAGAGGAAGATGTGAGGGTTTAGTATGTACAGGAGGGAGAGGAGGATCTGAGGGTTTAGGATGTACAGGAGGGAGAGGAGGATGTGAGGGTTTAGGATGTACCGGAGGGAGAGGAGGATGTGAGGGTTTAGGATGTACAGGAGGGAGAGGAGGATGTGAGTCTTGAGGATGTACAGGAGAAAGAGGAGGTTCTGAGGGTTTAGGATGTGCAGGAGAGAGGAGGATGTGAGGGTTTAGGATGTACAGGAGAGAGAGGAGGTCCTGAGGGTTTAGGATGTACAGGAGAGAGGACGATGTGAGGGTTTAGGATATAGAGGATGGAGAGTAGGATGTGAGGGTTTAGGCTGTACAGGATCAGCAGGAGGATGTGAGGGATTAGGATGTACAGGAGGAAGAGGAGGATGTGAGGATTCAGGATGTATAGGAGGGCGAGGAGGATGTGAGGGTTTAGGATGTACAGGAGCAGCAGAAGTATATGAGGGATTAAGATGTACAGGAGGGAGAGGAGGATGTTAGGGTTTAGGATGTACAGGAGGGAGAGGAGGATGTGAGGGTTTAGGATGTAAAGGAGGGAGAGGAGGTTCTGAGGGTTTAGGATGTACAGGAGAGAGCAGGATGTGAGCGTTTAGAATGTACAGGGGGGAGAGGAGGATATGATGGTTTAGAATGTACAGGGAGGAGAGGAGTTTGTGAGGGTTTAGCATGTACAGGAGGGAGAGGAGGATGTGAGGATTCAGGATGTACAGGAGGGTGAGGAGGATGTGAGGGTTTAGGATGTACTGGAGGGAGAGGAGGATGTGAGGATTTAGGATGTACAGGAGGGAGAGGATGATGTGAGTGTTGAGGATGTACAGGAGGGAGAAGAGGATGTGAGGGTTTAGGATGTACAGGAGGGAGATGAGGATGTGTGGGTTTAGGATGTAAAGGAGGGAGCGGAGGACGTGAGGGTTTAGGATGTACAGGAGCAGCAGAAGGATATGAGGGTTTAAGATGTACAGGAGGGAGAGGAGGATGTCAGGGTTTAGGATGTACAGCAGTAGCAGGAGGATGTGAGGGTTTAGGCTGTACAAGAGGGAGTGGAGGATGTGATTGTTTGGTATGTACAGGAGGGAAAGGAAGATGTGAGGGTTGAGGATGTACAGTAGGGAGAGGAGAATGTGAATGTTTCGGACGAACAGGAGGGAGAGGAGGATGTGAGGGTTTAGGATGTACAGGAGGGAGAGGAGGATGTGAGGGTTTACGATGTACAGGAGGGAGAGGAGGATGTGAGGGTTTAGGATGTACAGGAGGGAGATGCGGAAGTGAGCGTTTGGATGTACAGGAGGAAGTTAAGGACGTGAGGGTTTAGGATGTACTGGAGCAGCAGGAGGATGTGAGGGTTTAGGATGTACAGGAGGGAGAGGAGGATGTGAGGGTTTAGGATGTACATAAGGGAGAGGAGGTTCTGAGGGTTTAGGATGTACAGGAGTGACAGGAGGATGTGAGGGTTTAGGATGTACAGGAGGGAGAGGATGATGTGAGTGTTGAGGATGTACAGGAGGGAGAGGAGGATGTGAGGGTTTAGGATGTACAGGAGAAAGAGGAGGTTCTGAGGGTTTAGGATGTGCAGGAGAGAGGAGGATGTGAGGGTTTAGGATGTACAGGAGGGAGAGGAGGTTCTGAGGGTTTAGGATGTACAGGAGAGAGGAGGATGTCAGGGTTTAGAATGTACAGGAGGGAGAGGAGGTTCTGAGGGTTTAGGATGTACAGGAGAGAGGTGGATGTGAGGGTTTAGGAAGTACAGGGGGAGAGGAGTTTCTGAGGGTTTAGTATGTACAGGAGGGAGAGGAGGATGTGAGGGATTAGGATATACAGGATGGAGTAGGATGTGAGGGTTTAGGCTGTACAGGATCAGAAGGAGGATGTCAGGGATTAGGATGTACAGGAGGAAGAGGAGGATGTGAGGATTCAGGATGTACAGTATGGTGAGGAGGATGTGAGGGTTTAGGATGTGCAGGAGCAGCCGGAGGATGTGAGAGTTTAGGATGTACAGGAGGTATAGGAAGATGTGAGGGTTTAGGATGTACAGGAGCAGTAGAAGGATATGAGGGTTTAAGACGTACAGGAGGGAGAGGAGGATGTGAGGGTTTAAGATGTACAGTAGGGAGAGGAGGATGTGAGGGTTTAGGATGTACAGGAGGGAGAGGAGGTTCTGAGGGTTTAGGATGTACAGGAGAGAGGAGGATGTGATGGTTTAGGATGTACAGGGAGGAGAGGAGTTTGTGAGGATTTAGCATGTACAGGAGGGAGAGGAGGACGTGAGGGTTCAGGATGTACTGGAGGAAGATAAGGACGTGAGGGTTCAGGATGTACTGGAGCAGCAGGAGGATGTGAGTGTTAAGGATGTACAGGAGATAGAAGAGGATGTGAGGCTTTAGGATGTACAGGAGGGAGAAGAGGATGTGAGGGTTTAGGATGTACAGGAGTGAGAGGAGGATGTGAGGGTTTAGGATGAACTGGAGGGAGATGAGGATGTGAGGGTTTAGGATGTACAGGAGGGGGAGGAGGATGTGAGGTTTAGGATGTACAGGAGGCGGAGGAGGAAGTGAGGTTTAGGATGTACAGGAGGGAGAGGAGGATGTGAGGGTTTAGGATGTACAGAAGGGAGAAGAGGTTCTGAGGGTTCAGGATGTACAGGAGTGAGAGGAGGATGTGAGGGTTTAGGATATACAGGACGGAGAGTAGGATGTGAGGGCTTAGGATGTACAGGATCAGCAGGAGGATGTGAGGGATTGGGATGTACAGGAGGTAGAGGAGGATGTGAGTGTTTAGGATGTACAGGAGGGAGAGGAGGATGTGAGGGTTTAGGATGTACACGAGGGAGAGTAGGACGTGAGTGATTAGGATTTGCAGGAGCAGCCCGAGGATGTCAGAGTTTAGGATGTACAGGAGGGAGAGGTGAACGTGAGGGTTTAGGATGTACAGGAGGGAGAGGAAGATGTGAGGGTTTAGTATGTACAGGAGGGAGAGGAGGATCTGAGTGTTTAGGATGTACAGGAGGGAGAGGAGGATGAGAGGGTTTAGGATGTACCGAAGGGAGAGGATGTAAGGGTTTAGGATGTACAAAGGGGAGAGGAGGATGTGAGGGTTTAGGATGTACCGGAGGGAGAGGAGGATGTGAGGGTTTAGGATGTACAGGATGGAGAGGATGATGTGAGTCTTGAGGATGTACAGGAGGGAGAGGAGGATGTGAGGGTTTAGGATGTACAGGAGAAAGAGGAGGTTCTGAGGGTTTAGGATGTGCAGGAGAGAGGAGTATGTGAGGGTTTAGGATGTACAGGAGGGAGAGGAGGTCCTGAGGGTTTAGGATGTACAGGAGAGAGGACGATGTGAGGGTTTAGGATATAGAGGACGGAGAGTAGGATGTGAGGGTTTAGGCTGTACAGGATCAGCAGGAGGATGTGAGGGATTAGGATGTACAGGAGGAAGAGCAGGATGTGAGGATTCAGGATGTACAGGAGGGTGAGGAGGATGTGAGGGTTTAGGATGTACAGGAGCAGCAGAAGTATATGAGGGTTTAAGATGTACAGGAGGGAGAGGAGGATGTTAGGGTTTAGGATGTACAGGAGGGAGAGGAGGATGTGAGGGTTTAGGATGCACAGGAGGGAGAGGTGAACGTGAGGGTTTAGGATGTACTGGAGGGAGAGGAGGATGTGAGGGTTTAGTATGTACAGGAGGGAGAGGAGGATGTGAGGGTTTAGGACGTACAAGAGGGAGAGGAGGATGTGAGGGTTTAGGATGTACATAAGGGAGAGGAGGTTCTGAGGGTTTAGGATGTACAGGAGTGACAGGAGGATGTGAGGGTTTAGGATGTACAGGAGGGAGAGGAGGATGTGAGTGTTGAGGATGTACAGGAGGGAGAGGAGGATGTGAGGGTTTAGGATGTACAGGAGAAAGAGGAGGTTCTGAGGGTTTAGGATGTGCAGGAGAGAGGAGGATGTGAGGGTTTAGGATGTACAGGAGGGAGAGGAGGTTCTGAGGGTTTAGGATGTACAGGAGAGAGGAGGATGTCAGGGTTTAGAATGTACAGGAGGGAGAGGAGGTTCTGAGGGTTTAGGATGTACAGGAGAGAGGTGGATGTGAGGGTTTAGGAAGTACAGGGGGAGAGGAGTTTCTGAGGGTTTAGTATGTACAGGAGAGAGAGGAGGATGTGAGGGATTAGGATATACAGGATGGAGTAGGATGTGAGGGTTTAGGCTGTACAGGATCAGAAGGAGGATGTCAGGGATTAGGATGTACAGGAGGAAGAGGAGGATGTGAGGATTCAGGATGTACAGGATGGTGAGGAGGTTGTGAGGGTTTAGGATGTGCAGGAGCAGCCGGAGGATGTGAGAGTTTAGGATGTACAGGAGGTATAGGAAGATGTGAGGGTTTAGGATGTACAGGAGCAGTAGAAGGATATGAGGGTTTAAGACGTACAGGAGGGAGAGGAGGATGTGAGGGTTTAAGATGTACAGTAGGGAGAGGAGGATGTGAGGGTTTAGGATGTACAGGAGGGAGAGGAGGTTCTGAGGGTTTAGGATGTACAGGAGAGAGGAGGATGTGATGGTTTAGGATGTACAGGGAGGAGAGGAGTTTGTGAGGATTTAGCATGTACAGGAGGGAGAGGAGGACGTGAGGGTTCAGGATGTACTGGAGGAAGATAAGGACGTGAGGGTTTAGGATGTACTGGAGCAGCAGGAGGATGTGAGTGTTAAGGATGTACAGGAGATAGAAGAGGATGTGAGGCTTTAGGATGTACAGGAGGGAGAAGAGGATGTGAGGGTTTAGGATGTACAGGAGTGAGAGGAGGATGTGAGGGTTTAGGATGAACTGGAGGGAGATGAGGATGTGAGGGTTTAGGATGTACAGGAGGGGGAGGAGGATGTGAGGTTTAGGATGTACAGGAGGCGGAGGAGGAAGTGAGGTTTAGGATGTACAGGAGGGAGAGGAGGATGTGAGGGTTTAGGATGTACAGAAGGGAGAAGAGGTTCTGAGGGTTCAGGATGTACAGGAGTGAGAGGAGGATGTGAGGGTTTAGGATATACAGGACGGAGAGTAGGATGTGAGGGCTTAGGATGTACAGGATCAGCAGGAGGATGTGAGGGATTGGGATGTACAGGAGGTAGAGGAGGATGTGAGTGTTTAGGATGTACAGGAGGGAGAGGAGGATGTGAGGGTTTAGGATGTACACGAGGGAGAGTAGGACGTGAGTGATTAGGATTTGCAGGAGCAGCCCGAGGATGTCAGAGTTTAGGATGTACAGGAGGGAGAGGTGAACGTGAGGGTTTAGGATGTACAGGAGGGAGAGGAAGATGTGAGGGTTTAGTATGTACAGGAGGGAGAGGAGGATGTAAGGGTTTAGGATGTACAAAGGGGAGAGGAGGATGTGAGGGTTTAGGATGTACCGGAGGGAGAGGAGGATGTGAGGGTTTAGGATGTACAGGAGGGAGAGGATGATGTGAGTCTTGAGGATGTACAGGAGGGAGAGGAGGATGTGAGGGTTTAGGATGTACAGGAGAAAGAGGAGGTTCTGAGGGTTTAGGATGTGCAGGAGAGAGGAGTATGTGAGGGTTTAGGATGTACAGGAGGGAGAGGAGGTCCTGAGGGTTTAGGATGTACAGGAGAGAGGACGATGTGAGGGTTTAGGATATAGAGGACGGAGAGTAGGATGTGAGGGTTTAGGCTGTACAGGATCAGCAGGAGGATGTGAGGGATTAGGATGTACAGGAGGAAGAGCAGGATGTGAGGATTCAGGATGTACAGGAGGGTGAGGAGGATGTCAGGGTTTAGGATGTACAGGAGCAGCAGAAGTATATGAGGGTTTAAGATGTACAGGAGGGAGAGGAGGATGTTAGGGTTTAGGATGTACAGGAGGGAGAGGAGGATGTGAGGGTTTAGGATGCACAGGAGGGAGAGGTGAACGTCAGGGTTTAGGATGTACTGGAGGGAGAGGAGGATGTGAGGGTTTAGTATGTACAGGAGGGAGAGGAGGATGTGAGGGTTTAGGACGTACAAGAGGGAGAGGAGGATGTGAGGGTTTAGGATGTACAGGAGGGAGAGGAGGATGTGAGGATTTAGGATGTACAGGAGGGAGAGGATGATGTGAGTGTTGAGGATGTACAGGAGGGAGAAGAGGATGTGAGGGTTTAGGATGTACAGGAGGGAGATGAGGATGTGTGGGTTTAGGATGTGAAGGAGGGAGCGGAGGACGTGAGGGTTTAGGATGTACAGGAGCAGCAGAAGGATATGAGGGTTTAAGATGTACAGGAGGGAGAGGAGGATGTGAGGGTTTAGGATGTACAGCAGCAGCAGGAGGATGTGAGGGTTTAGGCTGTACAAGAGGGAGTGGAGGATGTGATTGTTTGGTATGTACAGGAGAGAAAGGAAGATGTGAGAGTTGAGGATGTACAGTAGGGAGAGGAGAATGTGAATGTTTCGGACGAACAGGAGGGTGAGGAGGATGTGAGGGTTTAGGATGTACAGGAGGGAGAGGAGGATGTGAGGGTTTACGATGTACAGGAGGGAGAGGAGGATGTGAGGGTTTAGGATGTACAGGAGAGAGGAGGATGTCAGGGTTTAGAATGTACAGGAGGGAGAGGAGGTTCTGAGGGTTTAGGATGTACAGGAGAGAGGTGGATGTGAGGGTTTAGGAAGTACAGGGGGAGAGGAGTTTCTGAGGGTTTAGTATGTACAGGAGGGAGAGGAGGATGTGAGGGATTAGGATTTGCAGGATGGAGTAGGATGTGAGGGTTTCGGCTGTACAGGATCAGCAGGAGGATGTCAGGGATTAGGATGTACAGGAGGAAGAGGAGGATGTGAGGATTCAGGATGTACAGGATGGTGAGGAGGATGTGGGGGTTTAGGATGTGCAGGAGCAGCCGGAGGATGTGAGAGTTTCGGATGTACAGGAGGTGTAGGAAGATGTGAGGGTTTAGGATGTACAGGAGCAGTAGAAGGATATGACGGTTTAAGACGTACAGGAGGGAGAGGAGGATGTGAGGGTTTAGGATGTACAGGAGGGAGAGGAGGTTCTGAGGGTTTAGGATGTACAGGAGAGAGGAGGGTGTGATGGTTTAGGATGTACAGGGAGGAGAGGAGTTTGTGAGGATTTAGCATGTACAGGAGGGAGAGGAGGACGTGAGGGTTCAGGATGTACAGGAGGAAGATAAGGACGTGAGGGTTTAGGATGTACTGGAGCAGCAGGAGGATGTGAGTGTTAAGGATGTGCAGGAGATAGAAGAGGATGTGAGGGTTTAGGATGTACAGGAGTGAGAGGAGGATGTGAGGGTTTAGGATGAACTGGATGGAGATGAGGATGTGAGGGTTTAGGATGTACAGGAGGGGGAGGAGGATGTGAGGTTTAGGATGTACAGGAGGCGGAGGAGGAAGTGAGGAATTAGGATATACAGGATGGAGTAGGATGTGAGGGTTTAGGTGTACAGGATCAGCAGGAGGATGTCAGGGATTAGGATGTACAGGAGGAAGAGGAGGATGTGAGGATTCAGGATGTACAGGATGGTGAGGAGGATGTGAGGGTTGAGGATGTGCAGCAGCAGCCGGAGGATGAGAGAGTTTAGGATCTACAGGACGTATAGGAGGATGTGAGGGTTTAGGATGTCCAGGAGGGAGAGGAGGATGTGAGGGTTTAGGATGCACAGGAGGGAGAGGAGGATGTGAGGGTTTAGGATGTACAGTAGGGAGAGGAGGATGTGAGGGTTTAGGATGTACAGGGAGGAGAGGAGTTTGTGAGGATTTAGCATGTACAGGAGGGAGAGGAGGACGTGAGGGTTCAGGATGTACAGGGGGAAGATAAGGACGTGAGGGTTTAGGATGTACTGGAGCAGCAGGAGGATGTGGGGGTTAAGGATGTACAGGAATTGAAGAGGATGTGAGGCTTTAGGATGTACAGGAGGGAGAAGAGGATGTGAGGGTTTAGGATGTATAGGAGTGAGAGGAGGATGTGAGGGTTTAGGATGAACAGGAGGGAGATGAGGATGTGAGGGTTTAGGATATACAGGACGGAGAGTAGGATGTGAGGGGTTAGGATGTACAGGATCAGCAGGAGGATGTGAGGGATTGGGATGTACAGGAGGTAGAGGAGGATGTGAGTGTTTAGGATGTACAGGAGGGAGAGGAGGATGTGAGGGTTTAGGATGTACAGGAGGGAGAGTAGGACGTGAGGGTTTAGGATTTGCAGGAGCAGCCCGAGGATGTCAGAGTTTAGGATGTAAAGGAGGGAGAGGTGAACGTGAGGGTTTAGGATGTACAGGAGGGAGAGGAAGATGTGAGGGTTTAGTATGTACAGGAGGGAGAGGAGGATCTGAGGGTTTAGGATGTACAGGAGGGAGAGGAGGATGAGAGGGTTTAGGATGTACCGAAGGGAGAGGATGTGAGGGTTTAGGATGTACAAGGGGGAGAGGAGGATGTGAGGGTTTAGGATGTACCGGAGGGAGAGGAGGATGTGAGGGTTTAGGATGTACAGGAGGGAGAGGAGGATGTGAGTCTTGAGGATGTACAGGAGGGAGAGGAGGATGTGAGGGATTAGGATGTACAGGAGAAAGAGGAGGTTCTGAGGGTTTAGGATGTGCAGGAGAGAGGAGGATGTGAGGGTTTAGGATGTACAGGAGGGAGAGGAGGTTCTGAGGGTTTAAGATGTACAGGAGGGAGAGGAGGATGTTAGGGTTTAAGATGTACAGGAGGGAGAGGAGGATGTGAGGGTTTATGATGCACAGGAGGGAGAGGAGGATGTGAGGGTTTGGATGTACAGTAGGGAGAGGAGGATGTGAGGGTTTAGGATGGAAAGGAGGGAGAGGAGGTTCTGAGGGTTTAGGATGTACAGGAGAGAGCAGGATGTAGGCGTTTAGAATGTACAGGGGGGAGAGGAGGATGTGATGGTTTAGGATGTACAGGGAGGAGAGGAGTTTGTGAGGGTTTAGCATGTACAGGAGGGAGAGGAGGATGTGAGTGTTTAGGATATACAGGACGGAGAGTAGGATGTGAGGGTTTAGGCTGTACAGGATCAGCAGGAGGATGTGAGGGATTAGGATGTACAGGAGGAAGAGGAGGATGTGAGGATTCAGGATGTACAGGAGGGTGAGGAGGTTGTGAGGGTTTAGGATGTGCAGGAACAGCCGGAGGATGTGAGAGTTTAGGATGTACATGAGGTAGAGGAGGATGTGAGGGTTAAGGATGTACAGGAGATAGAAGAGGATGTGAGGCTTTAGGATGTACAGGAGGGAGAACAGGATGTGTGTGTTTAGGATGTACAGGAGTGAGAGGAGGATGAGTGGGTTTAGGATGAACAGGAGGGAGAGGAGGATGTGAGGGTTTAGGGTGTACAGGAGCAGCAGAAGGATATGAGGGTTTAAGATGTACAGGAGTGAGAGGAGGATGTGAGGGTTTAGGATGAACCGGAGGGAGAGGAGGATGTGAGGGTTTAGGATGTACAGGAGGGGGAGGAGGATGTGAGGGTTTAGGATGTACAGGAGGGAGAGGAGGATGTGAGGGATTTAGGATGTACAGGAGGGAGAGGAGGACGTGAGGGTTTAGGATTTGCAGTAGCAGCCCGAGGCTGTCAGAGTTTAGGATGTACAGGAGGGAGAGGTGAACGTGAGGGTTTAGGATGTACAGGAGGGAGAGGAATATGTGAGGGATTAGTATTTACAGGAGGGAGAGGAGGATCTGAGGGTTTAGGATGTACAGGAGGGAGAGGAGGATGTGAGGGTTTAGGATGTACCGGAGGGAGAGGAGGATGTGAGGATTTAGGATGTACAGGAGGGAGAGGAGGATGTGAGTCTTGAGGATGTACAGGAGGGAGAGGAGGATGTGTGTGTTTAGGATGTACAGGAGGGAGAGTAGGACGTGAGGGTTTAGGATTTGCAGGAACAGCCCGAGGATGTCAGAGTTTAGGATGTACAGGAGGGAGAGGTGAACATGAGGGTACAGGATGTACAGGAGGGAGAGGAAGATGTGAGGGTTTAGTATGTACAGGAGGGAGAGGAGGATCTGAGGGTTTAGGATGTACAGGAGGGAGAGGAGGATGTGAGGGTTTAGGATGTACCGGAGGGAGAGGAGGATGTGAGGGTTTAGGATGTACAGGAGGGAGAGGAGGATGTGAGTCTTGAGGATGTACAGGAGAAAGAGGAGGTTCTGAGGGTTTAGGATGTGCAGGAGAGAGGAGGATGTGAGGGTTTAGGATGTACAGGAGAGAGAGGAGGTCCTGAGGGTTTAGGATGTACAGGAGAGAGGACGATGTGAGGGTTTAGGATATAGAGGATGGAGAGTAGGATGTGAGGGTTTAGGCTGTACAGGATCAGCAGGAGGATGTGAGGGATTAGGATGTACAGGAGGAAGAGGAGGATGTGAGGATTCAGGATGTATAGGAGGGCGAGGAGGATGTGAGGGTTTAGGATGTACAGGAGCAGCAGAAGTATATGAGGGATTAAGATGTACAGGAGGGAGAGGAGGATGTTAGGGTTTAGGATGTACAGGAGGGAGAGGAGGATGTGAGGGTTTAGGATGTAAAGGAGGGAGAGGAGGTTCTGAGGGTTTAGGATGTACAGGAGAGAGCAGGATGTGAGCGTTTAGAATGTACAGGGGGGAGAGGAGGATATGATGGTTTAGAATGTACAGGGAGGAGAGGAGTTTGTGAGGGTTTAGCATGTACAGGAGGGAGAGGAGGATGTGAGGATTCAGGATGTACAGGAGGGTGAGGAGGATGTGAGGGTTTAGGATGTACTGGAGGGAAAGGAGGATGTGAGGATTTAGGATGTACAGGAGGGAGAGGATGATGTGAGTGTTGAGGATGTACAGGAGGGAGAAGAGGATGTGAGGGTTTAGGATGTACAGGAGGGAGATGAGGATGTGTGGGTTTAGGATGTAAAGGAGGGAGCGGAGGACGTGAGGGTTTAGGATGTACAGGAGCAGCAGAAGGATATGAGGGTTTAAGATGTACAGGAGGGAGAGGAGGATGTGAGGGTTTAGGATGTACAGCAGTAGCAGGAGGATGTGAGGGTTTAGGCTGTACAAGAGGGAGTGGAGGATGTGATTGTTTGGTATGTACAGGAGGGAAAGGAAGATGTGAGGGTTGAGGATGTACAGTAGGGAGAGGAGAATGTGAATGTTTCGGACGAACAGGATGGAGAGGAGGATGTGAGGGTTTAGGATGTACAGGAGGGAGAGGAGGATGTGAGGGTTTACGATGTACAGGAGGGAGAGGAGGATGTGAGGGTTTAGGATGTACAGGAGGGAGATGCGGAAGTGAGCGTTTGGATATACAGGAGGAAGTTAAGGACGTGAGGGTTTAGGATGTACTGGAGCAGCAGGAGGATGTGAGGGTTTAGGATGTACAGGAGGGAGAGGAGGATGTGAGGGTTTAGGATGTACATAAGGGAGAGGAGGTTCTGAGGGTTTAGGATGTACAGGAGTGACAGGAGGATGTGAGGGTTTAGGATGTACAGGAGGGAGAGGATGATGTGAGTGTTGAGGATGTACAGGAGGGAGAGGAGGATGTGAGGGTTTAGGATGTACAGGCAAAGAGGAGGTTCTGAGGGTTTAGGATGTGCAGGAGAGAGGAGGATGTGAGGGTTTAGGATGTACAGGGGGGAGAGGAGGTTCTGAGGGTTTAGGATGTACAGGAGAGAGGAGGATGTCAGGGTTTAGAATGTACAGGAGGGAGAGGAGGTTCTGAGGGTTTAGGATGTACAGGAGAGAGGTGGATGTGAGGGTTTAGGAAGTACAGGGGGAGAGGAGTTTCTGAGGGTTTAGTATGTACAGGAGGGAGAGGAGGATGTGAGGGATTAGGATATACAGGATGGAGTAGGATGTGAGGGTTTAGGCTGTACAGGATCAGAAGGAGGATGTCAGGGATTAGGATGTACAGGAGGAAGAGGAGGATGTGAGGATTCAGGATGTACAGGATGGTGAGGAGGATGTGAGGGTTTAGGATGTGCAGGAGCAGCCGGAGGATGTGAGAGTTTAGGATGTACAGGAGGTATAGGAAGATGTGAGGGTTTAGGATGTACAGGAGCAGTAGAAGGATATGAGGGTTTAAGACGTACAGGAGGGAGAGGAGGATGTGAGGGTTTAAGATGTACAGTAGGGAGAGGAGGATGTGAGGGTTTAGGATGTACAGGAGGGAGAGGAGGTTCTGAGGGTTTAGGATGTACAGGAGAGAGGAGGATGTGATGGTTTAGGATGTACAGGGAGGAGAGGAGTTTGTGAGGATTTAGCATGTACAGGAGGGAGAGGAGGACGTGAGGGTTCAGGATGTACTGGAGGAAGATAAGGACGTGAGGGTTTAGGATGTACTGGAGCAGCAGGAGGATGTGAGTGTTAAGGATGTACAGGAGATAGAAGAGGATGTGAGGCTTTAGGATGTACAGGAGGGAGAAGAGGATGTGAGGGTTTAGGATGTACAGGAGTGAGAGGAGGATGTGAGGGTTTAGGATGAACTGGAGGGAGATGAGGATGTGAGGGTTTAGGATGTACAGGAGGGGGAGGAGGATGTGAGGTTTAGGATGTACAGGAGGCGGAGGAGGAAGTGAGGTTTAGGATGTACAGGAGGGAGAGGAGGATGTGAGGGTTTAGGATGTACAGAAGGGAGAAGAGGTTCTGAGGGTTCAGGATGTACAGGAGTGAGAGGAGGATGTGAGGGTTTAGGATATACAGGACGGAGAGTAGGATGTGAGGGCTTAGGATGTACAGGATCAGCAGGAGGATGTGAGGGATTGGGATGTACAGGAGGTAGAGGAGGATGTGAGTGTTTAGGATGTACAGGAGGGAGAGGAGGATGTGAGGGTTTAGGATGTACACGAGGGAGAGTAGGACGTGAGTGATTAGGATTTGCAGGAGCAGCCCGAGGATGTCAGAGTTTAGGATGTACAGGAGGGAGAGGTGAACGTGAGGGTTTAGGATGTACAGGAGGGAGAGGAAGATGTGAGGGTTTAGTATGTACAGGAGGGAGAGGAGGATCTGAGGGTTTAGGATGTACAGGAGGGAGAGGAGGATGAGAGGGTTTAGGATGTACCGAAGGGAGAGGATGTAAGGGTTTAGGATGTACAAAGGGGAGAGGAGGATGTGAGGGTTTAGGATGTACCGGAGGGAGAGGAGGATGTGAGGGTTTAGGATGTACAGGAGGGAGAGGATGATGTCAGTCTTGAGGATGTACAGGAGGGAGAGGAGGATGTGAGGGTTTAGGATGTACAGGAGAAAGAGGAGTTTCTGAGGGTTTAGGATGTGCAGGAGGGAGAGGAGGTCCTGAGGGGTTAGGATGTACAGGAGAGAGGACGATGTGAGGGTTTAGGATATAGAGGACGGAGAGTAGGATGTGAGGGTTTAGGCTGTACAGGATCAGCAGGAGGATGTGAGGGATTAGGATGTACAGGAGGAAGAGCAGGATGTGAGGATTCAGGATGTACAGGAGGGTGAGGAGGATGTGAGGGTTTAGGATGTACAGGAGCAGCAGAAGTATATGAGGGTTTAAGATGTACAGGAGGGAGAGGAGGATGTTAGGGTTTAGGATGTACAGGAGGGAGAGGAGGATGTGAGGGTTTAGGATGCACAGGAGGGAGAGGGGAACGTGAGGGTTTAGGATGTACTGGAGGGAGAGGAGGATGTGAGGGTTTAGTATGTACAGGAGGGAGAGGAGGATGTGAGGGTTTAGGACGTACAAGAGGGAGAGGAGGATGTGAGGGTTTAGGATGTACAGGAGGGAGAGGAGGATGTGAGGATTTAGGATGTACAGGAGGGAGAGGATGATGTGAGTGTTGAGGATGTACAGGAGGGAGAAGAGGATGTGAGGGTTTAGGATGTACAGGAGGGAGATGAGGATGTGTGGGTTTAGGATGTAAAGGAGGGAGCGGAGGACGTGAGGGTTTAGGATGTACAGCAGCAGCAGGAGGATGTGAGGGTTTAGGCTGTACAAGAGGGAGTGGAGGATGTGATTGTTTGGTATGTACAGGAGAGAAAGGAAGATGTGAGAGTTGAGGATGTACAGTAGGGAGAGGAGAATGTGAATGTTTCGGACGAACAGGAGGGAGAGGAGGATGTGAGGGTTTAGGATGTACAGGAGGGAGAGGAGGATGTGAGGGTTTAGGATGTACAGGAGGGAGATGCGGAAGTGAGCGTTTGGATATACAGGAGGAAGTTAAGGACGTGAGGGTTTAGGATGTACTGGAGCAGCAGGAGGATGTGAGGGTTTAGGATGTACAGGAGGGAGAGGAGGATGTGAGGGTTTAGGATGTACATAAGGGAGAGGAGGTTCTGAGGGTTTAGGATGTACAGGAGTGACAGGAGGATGTGAGGGTTTAGGATGTACAGGAGGGAGAGGATGATGTGAGTGTTGAGGATGTACAGGAGGGAGAGGAGGATGTGAGGGTTTAGGATGTACAGGCAAAGAGGAGGTTCTGAGGGTTTAGGATGTGCAGGAGAGAGGAGGATGTGAGGGTTTAGGATGTACAGGAGGGAGAGGAGGTTCTGAGGGTTTTGGATGTACAGGAGAGAGGAGGATGTCAGGGTTTAGAATGTACAGGAGGGAGAGGAGGTTCTGAGGGTTTAGGATGTACAGGAGAGAGGTGGATGTGAGGGTTTAGGAAGTACAGGGGGAGAGGAGTTTCTGAGGGTTTAGTATGTACAGGAGGGAGAGGAGGATGTGAGGGATTAGGATATACAGGATGGAGTAGGATGTGAGGGTTTAGGCTGTACAGGATCAGAAGGAGGATGTCAGGGATTAGGATGTACAGGAGGAAGAGGAGGATGTGAGGATTCAGGATGTACAGGATGGTGAGGAGGATGTGAGGGTTTAGGATGTGCAGGAGCAGCCGGAGGATGTGAAAGTTTAGGATGTACAGGAGGTATAGGAAGATGTGAGGGTTTAGGATGTACAGGAGCAGTAGAAGGATATGAGGGTTTAAGACGTACAGGAGGGAGAGGAGGATGTGAGGGTTTAAGATGTACAGTAGGGAGAGGAGGATGTGAGGGTTTAGGATGTACAGGAGGGAGAGGAGGTTCTGAGGGTTTAGGATGTACAGGAGAGAGGAGGATGTGATGGTTTAGGATGTACAGGGAGGAGAGGAGTTTGTGAGGATTTAGCATGTACAGGAGGGAGAGGAGGACGTGAGGGTTCAGGATGTACTGGAGGAAGATAAGGACGTGAGGGTTTAGGATGTACTGGAGCAGCAGGAGGATGTGAGTGTTAAGGATGTACAGGAGATAGAAGAGGATGTGAGGCTTTAGGATGTACAGGAGGGAGAAGAGGATGTGAGGGTTTAGGATGTACAGGAGTGAGAGGAGGATGTGAGGGTTTAGGATGAACTGGAGGGAGATGAGGATGTGAGGGTTTAGGATGTACAGGAGGGGGAGGAGGATGTGAGGTTTAGGATGTACAGGAGGCGGAGGAGGAAGTGAGGTTTAGGATGTACAGGAGGGAGAGGAGGATGTGAGGGTTTAGGATGTACAGAAGGGAGAAGAGGTTCTGAGGGTTCAGGATGTACAGGAGTGAGAGGAGGATGTGAGGGTTTAGGATATACAGGACGGAGAGTAGGATGTGAGGGCTTAGGATGTACAGGATCAGCAGGAGGATGTGAGGGATTGGGATGTACAGGAGGTAGAGGAGGATGTGAGTGTTTAGGATGTACAGGAGGGAGAGGAGGATGTGAGGGTTTAGGATGTACACGAGGGAGAGTAGGACGTGAGTGATTAGGATTTGCAGGAGCAGCCCGAGGATGTCAGAGTTTAGGATGTACAGGAGGGAGAGGTGAACGTGAGGGTTTAGGATGTACAGGAGGGAGAGGAAGATGTGAGGGTTTAGTATGTACAGGAGGGAGAGGAGGATCTGAGGGTTTAGGATGTACAGGAGGGAGAGGAGGATGAGAGGGTTTAGGATGTACCGAAGGGAGAGGATGTAAGGGTTTAGGATGTACAAAGGGGAGAGGAGGATGTGAGGGTTTAGGATGTACCGGAGGGAGAGGAGGATGTGAGGGTTTAGGATGTACAGGAGGGAGAGGATGATGTGAGTCTTGAGGATGTACAGGAGGGAGAGGAGGATGTGAGGGTTTAGGATGTACAGGAGAAAGAGGAGTTTCTGAGGGTTTAGGATGTGCAGGAGGGAGAGGAGGTCCTGAGGGGTTAGGATGTACAGGAGAGAGGACGATGTGAGGGTTTAGGATATAGAGGACGGAGAGTAGGATGTGAGGGTTTAGGCTGTACAGGATCAGCAGGAGGATGTGAGGGATTAGGATGTACAGGAGGAAGAGCAGGATGTGAGGATTCAGGATGTACAGGAGGGTGAGGAGGATGTGAGGGTTTAGGATGTACAGGAGCAGCAGAAGTATATGAGGGTTTAAGATGTACAGGAGGGAGAGGAGGATGTTAGGGTTTAGGATGTACAGGAGGGAGAGGAGGATGTGAGGGTTTAGGATGCACAGGAGGGAGAGGTGAACGTGAGGGTTTAGGATGTACTGGAGGGAGAGGAGGATGTGAGGGTTTAGTATGTACAGGAGGAAGAGGAGGATGTGAGGGTTTAGGACGTACAAGAGGGAGAGGAGGATGTGAGGGTTTAGGATGTACAGGAGGGAGAGGAGGATGTGAGGATTTAGGATGTACAGGAGGGAGAGGATGATGTGAGTGTTGAGGATGTACAGGAGGGAGAAGAGGATGTGAGGGTTTAGGATGTACAGGAGGGAGATGAGGATGTGTGGGTTTAGGATGTAAAGGAGGGAGCGGAGGACGTGAGGGTTTAGGATGTACAGCAGCAGCAGGAGGATGTGAGGGTTTAGGCTGTACAAGAGGGAGTGGAGGATGTGATTGTTTGGTATGTACAGGAGAGAAAGGAAGATGTGAGAGTTGAGGATGTACAGTAGGGAGAGGAGAATGTGAATGTTTCGGACGAACAGGAGGGAGAGGAGGATGTGAGGGTTTAGGATGTACAGGAGGGAGAGGAGGATGTGAGGGTTTACGATGTACAGGAGGGAGAGGAGGATGTGAGGGTTTAGGATGTACAGGAGAGAGGAGGATGTCAGGGTTTAGAATGTACAGGAGGGAGAGGAGGTTCTGAGGGTTTAGGATGTACAGGAGAGAGGTGGATGTGAGGGTTTAGGAAGTACAGGGGGAGAGGAGTTTCTGAGGGTTTAGTATGTACAGGAGGGAGAGGAGGATGTGAGGGATTAGGATATGCAGGATGGAGTAGGATGTGAGGGTTTCGGCTGTACAGGATCAGCAGGAGGATGTCAGGGATTAGGATGTACAGGAGGAAGAGGAGGATGTGAGGATTCAGGATGTACAGGATGGTGAGGAGGATGTGAGGGTTTAGGATGTGCAGGAGCAGCCGGAGGATGTGAGAGTTTCGGATGTACAGGAGGTGTAGGAAGATGTGAGGGTTTAGGATGTACAGGAGCAGTAGAAGGATATGACGGTTTAAGACGTACAGGAGGGAGAGGAGGATGTGAGGGTTTAGGATGTACAGGAGGGAGAGGAGGTTCTGAGGGTTTAGGATGTACAGGAGGGAGAAGAGGATGTGAGGGTTTAGGATGTACAGGAGTGAGAGGAGGATGTGAGGGTTTAGGATGAACTGGAGGGAGATGAGGATGTGAGGATTTAGGATGTACAGGAGGGGGAGGAGGATGTGAGGTTTAGGATGTACAGGAGGCGGAGGAGGAAGTGAGGTTTAGGATGTACAGGAGGGAGAGGAGGATGTGAGGGTTTAGGATGTACAGAAGGGAGAAGAGGTTCTGAGGGTTCAGGATGTACAGGAGTGAGAGGAGGATGTGAGGGTTTAGGATATACAGGACGGAGAGTAGGATGTGAGGGCTTAGGATGTACAGGATCAGCAGCAGGATGTGAGGGATTGGGATGTACAGGAGGTAGAGGAGGATGTGAGTGTTTAGGATGTACAGGAGGGAGAGGAGGATGTGAGGGTTTAGGATGTACACGAGGGAGAGTAGGACGTGAGTGATTAGGATTTGCAGGAGCAGCCCGAGGATGTCAGAGTTTAGGATGTACAGGAGGGAGAGGTGAACGTGAGGGTTTAGGATGTACAGGAGGGAGAGGAAGATGTGAGGGTTTAGTATGTACAGGAGGGAGAGGAGGATCTGAGGGTTTAGGATGTACAGGAGGGAGAGGAGGATGAGAGGGTTTAGGATGTACCGAAGGGTGAGGATGTAAGGGTTTAGGATGTACAAAGGGGAGAGGAGGATGTGAGGGTTTAGGATGTACCGGAGGGAGAGGAGGATGTGAGGGTTTAGGATGTACAGGAGGGAGAGGATGATGTGAGTCTTGAGGATGTACAGGAGGGAGAGGAGGATGTGAGGGTTTAGGATGTACAGGAGAAAGAGGAGGTTCTGAGGGTTTAGGATGTGCAGGAGAGAGGAGTATGTGAGGGTTTAGGATGTACAGGAGGGAGAGGAGGTCCTGAGGGGTTAGGATGTACAGGAGAGAGGACGATGTGAGGGTTTAGGATATAGAGGACGGAGAGTAGGATGTGAGGGTTTAGGCTGTACAGGATCAGCAGGAGGATGTGAGGGATTAGGATGTACAGGAGGAAGAGCAGGATGTGAGGATTCAGGATGTACAGGAGGGTGAGGAGGATGTGAGGGTTTAGGATGTACAGGAGCAGCAGAAGTATATGAGGGTTTAAGATGTACAGGAGGGAGAGGAGGATGTTAGGGTTTAGGATGTACAGGAGGGAGAGGAGGATGTGAGGGTTTAGGATGCACAGGAGGGAGAGGTGAACGTGAGGGTTTAGGATGTACTGGAGGGAGAGGAGGATGTGAGGGTTTAGTATGTACAGGAGGGAGAGGAGGATGTGAGGGTTTAGGACGTACAAGAGGGAGAGGAGGATGTGAGGGTTTAGGATGTACAGGAGGGAGAGGAGGATGTGAGGATTTAGGATGTACAGGAGGGAGAGGATGATGTGAGTGTTGAGGATGTACAGGAGGGAGAAGAGGATGTGAGGGTTTAGGATGTACAGGAGGGAGATGAGGATGTGTGGGTTTAGGATGTAAAGGAGGGAGCGGAGGACGTGAGGGTTTAGGATGTACAGGAGCAGCAGAAGGATATGAGGGTTTAAGATGTACAGGAGGGAGAGGAGGATGTGAGGGTTTAGGATGTACAGCAGCAGCAGGAGGATGTGAGGGTTTAGGCTGTACAAGAGGGAGTGGAGGATGTGATTGTTTGGTATGTACAGGAGAGAAAGGAAGATGTGAGAGTTGAGGATGTACAGTAGGGAGAGGAGAATGTGAATGTTTCGGACGAACAGGAGGGAGAGGAGGATGTGAGGGTTTAGGATGTACAGGAGGGAGAGGAGGATGTGAGGGTTTACGATGTACAGGAGGGAGAGGAGGATGTGAGGGTTTAGGATGTACAGGAGAGAGGAGGATGTCAGGGTTTAGAATGTACAGGAGGGAGAGGAGGTTCTGAGGGTTTAGGATGTACAGGAGAGAGGTGGATGTGAGGGATTAGGATATGCAGGATGGAGTAGGATGTGAGGGTTTCGGCTGTACAGGATCAGCAGGAGGATGTCAGGGATTAGGATGTACAGGAGGAAGAGGAGGATGTGAGGATTCAGGATGTACAGGATGGTGAGGAGGATGTGAGGGTTTAGGATGTGCAGGAGCAGCCGGAGGATGTGAGAGTTTCGGATGTACAGGAGGTGTAGGAAGATGTGAGGGTTTAGGATGTACAGGAGCAGTAGAAGGATATGACGGTTTAAGACGTACAGGAGGGAGAGGAGGATGTGAGGGTTTAGGATGTACAGGAGGGAGAGGAGGTTCTGAGGGTTTAGGATGTACAGGAGAGAGGAGGGTGTGATGGTTTAGGATGCACAGGAGGGAGAGGAGGACGTGAGGGTTCAGGATGTACAGGAGGAAGATAAGGACGTGAGGGTTTAGGATGTACTGGAGCAGCAGGAGGATGTGAGTGTTAAGGATGTGCAGGAGATAGAAGAGGATGTGAGGGTTTAGGATGTACAGGAGTGAGAGGAGGATGTGAGGGTTTAGGATGAACTGGATGGAGATGAGGATGTGAGGGTTTAGGATGTACAGGAGGGGGAGGAGGATGTGAGGTTTAGGATGTACAGGAGGCGGAGGAGGAAGTGAGGAATTAGGATATACAGGATGGAGTAGGATGTGAGGGTTTAGGTGTACAGGATCAGCAGGAGGATGTCAGGGATTAGGATGTACAGGAGGAAGAGGAGGATGTGAGGATTCAGGATGTACAGGATGGTGAGGAGGATGTGAGGGTTGAGGATGTGCAGCAGCAGCCGGAGGATGAGAGAGTTTAGGATCTACAGGACGTATAGGAGGATGTGAGGGTTTAGGATGTCCAGGAGGGAGAGGAGGATGTGAGGGTTTAGGATGCACAGGAGGGAGAGGAGGATGTGAGGGTTTAGGATGTACAGTAGGGAGAGGAGGATGTGAGGGTTTAGGATGTACAGGGAGGAGAGGAGTTTGTGAGGATTTAGCATGTACAGGAGGGAGAGGAGGACGTGAGGGTTCAGATGTACAGGGGGAAGATAAGGACGTGAGGGTTTAGGATGTACTGGAGCAGCAGGAGGATGTGGGGGTTAAGGATGTACAGGAATTGAAGAGGATGTGAGGCTTTAGGATGTACAGGAGGGAGAAGAGGATGTGAGGGTTTAGGATGTATAGGAGTGAGAGGAGGATGTGAGGGTTTAGGATGAACAGGAGGGAGATGAGGATGTGAGGGTTTAGGATATACAGGACGGAGAGTAGGATGTGAGGGGTTAGGATGTACAGGATCAGCAGGAGGATGTGAGGGATTGGGATGTACAGGAGGTAGAGGAGGATGTGAGTGTTTAGGATGTACAGGAGGGAGAGGAGGATGTGAGGGTTTAGGATGTACAGGAGGGAGAGTAGGACGTGAGGGTTTAGGATTTGCAGGAGCAGCCCGAGGATGTCAGAGTTTAGGATGTAAAGGAGGGAGAGGTGAACGTGAGGGTTTAGGATGTACAGGAGGGAGAGGAAGATGTGAGGGTTTAGTATGTACAGGAGGGAGAGGAGGATCTGAGGGTTTAGGATGTACAGGAGGGAGAGGAGGATGAGAGGGTTTAGGATGTACCGAAGGGAGAGGATGTGAGGGTTTAGGATGTACAAGGGGGAGAGGAGGATGTGAGGGTTTAGGATGTACCGGAGGGAGAGGAGGATGTGAGGGTTTAGGATGTACAGGAGGGAGAGGAGGATGTGAGTCTTGAGGATGTACAGGAGGGAGAGGAGGATGTGAGGGATTAGGATGTACAGGAGAAAGAGGAGGTTCTGAGGGTTTAGGATGTGCAGGAGAGAGGAGGATGTGAGGGTTTAGGATGTACAGGAGGGAGAGGAGGTTCTGAGGGTTTAAGATGTACAGGAGGGAGAGGAGGATGTTAGGGTTTAAGATGTACAGGAGGGAGAGGAGGATGTGAGGGTTTATGATGCACAGGAGGGAGAGGAGGATGTGAGGGTTTGGATGTACAGTAGGGAGAGGAGGATGTGAGGGTTTAGGATGGAAAGGAGGGAGAGGAGGTTCTGAGGGTTTAGGATGTACAGGAGAGAGCAGGATGTAGGCGTTTAGAATGTACAGGGGGGAGAGGAGGATGTGATGGTTTAGGATGTACAGGGAGGAGAGGAGTTTGTGAGGGTTTAGCATGTACAGGAGGGAGAGGAGGATGTGAGTGTTTAGGATATACAGGACGGAGAGTAGGATGTGAGGGTTTAGGCTGTACAGGATCAGGAGGAGGATGTGAGGGATTAGGATATACAGGAGGAAGAGGAGGATGTGAGGATTCAGGATGTACAGGAGGGTGAGGAGGTTGTGAGGGTTTAGGATGTGCAGGAACAGCCGGAGGATGTGAGAGTTTAGGATGTACATGAGGTAGAGGAGGATGTGAGGGCTAAGGATGTACAGGAGATAGAAGAGGATGTGAGGCTTTAGGATGTACAGGAGGGAGAACAGGATGTGTGTGTTTAGGATGTACAGGAGTGAGAGGAGGATGAGTGGGTTTAGGATGAACAGGAGGGAGAGGAGGATGTGAGGGTTTAGGGTGTACAGGAGCAGCAGAAGGATATGAGGGTTTAAGATGTACAGGAGTGAGAGGAGGATGTGAGGGTTTAGGATGAACCGGAGGGAGAGGAGGATGTGAGGGTTTAGGATGTACAGGAGGGGGAGGAGGATGTGAGGGTTTAGGATGTACAGGAGGGAGAGGAGGATGTGAGGCATTTAGGATGTACAGGAGGGAGAGGAGGATGTGAGGGTTTAGGATGTACAGGAGTGAGAGGAGGATGTGCGGGTTTAGGATATTCAGGACGGAGAGTAGGATGTGAGGGTTTAGGATGTGCAGGAGCAGCCGGAGGATGTCAGGGTTTAGGATGTACAGGAGGGAGAGGAGGATGTGCGGGTTTAGTATGTACAGGAGGGAGAGGAGGATTTGAGGGTTAAGGATGTACTGGAGGGAGAGGAGGATATGAGGGTTTAGGATGTACAGGAGGGAGAGGAGGATGAGAGGGTTTAGGATGGACAGGAGGGAGGGGAGGATGTGAGGGTTTAGGATGTACAGGAGGGAGGGGAGGATGTGAGGGATTAGGATGTACAGGAGGGAGAGGAGGATGTGAGGGGTGAGGATGTATAGGAGGGAGAGGAGGATGTGAAGGTTATGATGTACAGGAGAGAGGAGGATGTGAGCGTTTATGATGTACAGGATGGAGAGGAGGTTCTGAAGGTTTAGGATGTACAGGAGAGAGGTGGATGTGAGGGTTTAGGATGTACAGGGGAGAGAGGAGTTTGTGAGGGTTTAGTATGTACAGGAGGGAGAGGAGGATGTGAGGGTTTAGGATATACAGGACGGAGAGTAGGATGTGAGGGTTTAGGCTGTACAGGATCAGCAGGAGGATGTGAGGGATTCGGATGTAGAGGAGGGTGAGGAGGTAGTGAGGGTTTAGGATGTGCAGGAGCAGCCGGAGGATGTGAGAGTTTAGGATGTACAGGAGGTAGAGTAAGATGTGAGGGTTTAGGATGTACAGGAGCAGCAGAAGGATATGAGAGTTGAAGATGTACAGGAGGGAGAGGAGGATGTTAGGGTTTAGGATGTACAGTAAGGAGAGGAGGATGTGAGGATTTAGGATGTACAGGAGGGAGAGGAGGTACTGAGGGTTTAGGATGTACAGGAGAGAGGAGGATGTGAGGGTTTAGAATGTACAGCGGGGAGAGGAGGATGTGATGGTTTAGGATGTACAGGGAGGAGAGGAGTTTGTGAGGGTTTAGCATGTACAGGAGGGAGAAGAGTATGTGAGGGTTTACAATGTTCAGGAGGGAGAGGAGGATGTGAGGGTTTAGGATGCACAGGAGGGAGATGAGGACGTGAGGGTTTAGGATGTACAGGAGGAAGATAAGGACGTGAGGGTTTAGGATGTACTGGAGCAGCAGGAGGATGTGAGGGTTAAGGATGTACCGGAGATAGAAGAGGATGTGAGGCTTTAGGATGTACGGGAGGGAGAAGAGGATGTGAGGGTTTAGGATGGACAGGAGTGAGAGGAGAATGTGAGGGTTTAGGATGAACCGGAGGGAGAGGAGGATGTGAGGGTTTAGGATATACAGGAGGGGGAGGAGGATGTGAGGGTTTAGGATGTACAGGAGGGAGAGGAGGATGTGAGGGTTTAGGATGTACAGGAGGGAGAGGAGTATGTGAGGGGTTAGGATGTACAGAAGGGAGAGGAGGTTCTGAGGGTTTAGGATGTACAGGAGTGAGAGGAGGATGTGAGGGTTTAGGATATACAGGACGGAGAGGAGGATGTGAGGGTTTAGGATATACAGGACGGAGAGCAGGATGAGAGGGTTTAGGCTGTACAGGATCAGCAGGAGGATGTGATGGATTAGGATGTACAGGAGGAAGAGGAGGATGTGAGGATTCAGGACGTACAGGAGGGTGAGGAGGTTGTGTGGGTTTAGGATGTGCAGGAGCAGCCGGAGGATGTGAGAGTTTAGGATGTACAGGAGGTAGAGGAAGATGTGTGGGTTTAGGATGTACAGGAGCAGCAGAAGGATATGAGGGTTTAAGATGTACAGGAGAGAGAGGAGGATGTGAGGGTTTAGGATGTACAGGAGGGAAAGGAGGATGTGAGGGTTTGGTGTGCACAGGAGGGAGAGGAGGATGTGAGAGTTTAGGATGTACAGTAAGGAGAGGAGGATGTGAGGGTTTAGGATGTACAGGATCAGCAGGAGGATGTGAGGGATTAGGATGTACAGGAGGGAGAGGAGGTTCTGAAAGTTTAGGATGTACGGGAGGGAGAGGAGGATGTGTGGGTTTAGGATGTAGAGGAAGGAGATGAGGATGTGTGGGTTTAGGATGTACAGGAGGGAGAGGAGGATGTGTGGGTTTAGGATGTAAAGGAGGGAGCGGAGGACGTGAGGGTTTAGGATGTACAGGAGCAGCAGAAGGATATGAGGGTTTAAGATGTACAGGAGGGAGAGGAGGATGTGAGGGATTAGGATGTACAGCAGCAGCAGGAGGATGTGAGGGTTTAGGCTGTACAAGAGGGAGAGGAGGATGTGAGGGTTTGGTATGTACAGGAGGGAAAGGAAGATGTGAGGGTTGAGGATGTACAGGAGGGAGAGGAGGATGTGAGGGGTGAGGATGTATAGGAGGGAGAGGAGGATGTGAGGGTTAGGCTGTACAGGAGAGAGGAGGATGTGAGCGTTTAGGATGTACAGGATGGAGAGGAGGTTCTGAAGGTTTAGGATGTACAGGAGAGAGGTGGATGTGAGGGTTTAGGATGTACAGGGGAGAGAGGAGTTTGTGAGGGTTTAGTATGTACAGGAGGGAGAGGAGGATGTGAGGGTTTAGGATATACAGGACGGAGAGTAGGATGTGAGGGTTTAGGCTGTACAGGATCAGCAGGAGGATGTGAGGGATTAGGATGTAGAGGAGGAAGAGGAGGATGTGAGGATTCAGGATGTACAGGAGGGTGAGGAGGTAGTGAGGGTTTAGGATGTGCAGGAGCAGCCGGAGGATGTGAGAGTTTAGGATGTACAGGAGGTAGAGGAAGATGTGAGGGTTTAGGATGTACAGGAGCAGCAGAAGGATATGAGAGTTTAAGATGTACAGGAGGGAGAGGAGGATGTTAGGGTTTAGGATGTACAGTAAGGAGAGGAGGATGTGAGGGTTTAGGATGTACAGGAGGGAGAGGAGGTACTGAGGGTTTAGGATGTACAGGAGGAAGATAAGGACGTGAGGGTTTACAATGTACTGGAGCAGCAGGAGGAGGTGAGGGTTAAGGATGTACAGGAGATAGAAGAGGATGTGAGGCTTTAGGATGTACAGGAGGGACAAGAAGATGTGAGGGTTTAGAATGTACAGCGGGGAGAGGAGGATGTGATGGTTTAGGATGTACAGGGAGGAGAGGAGTTTGTGAGGGTTTAGCATGTACAGGAGGGAGAAGAGTATGTGAGGGTTTACAATGTACAGGAGGGAGAGGAGGATGTGAGGGTTTAGGATGTACAGGAGGGAGATGAGGACGTGAGGGTTTAGGAAGTACAGGAGGAAGATAAGGACGTGAGGGTTTAGGATGTACTGGAGCAGCAGGAGGATGTGAGGGTTAAGGATGTACAGGAGATAGAAGAGGATGTGAGGCTTTAGGATGTACGGGAGGGAGAAGAGGATGTGAGGGTTTAGGATGGACAGGAGTGAGAGGAGGATGTGAGGGTTTAGGATGAACCGGAGGGAGAGGAGGATGTGAGGGTTTAGGATGTACAGGAGGGGGAGGAGGATGTGAGGGTTTAGGATGTACAGGAGGGAGAGGAGGATGTGAGGGTTTAGGATGTACAGGAGGGAGAGGAGTATGTGAGGTGTTAGGATGTACAGAAGGGAGAGGAGGTTCTGAGGGTTTAGGATGTACAGGAGTGAGAGGAGGATGTGAGGGTTTAGGATATACAGGACGGAGAGTAGGATGTGAGGGTTTAGGATGTACTGGGGGGAGAGGAGTTTGTGAGGGTTTAGTATGTACAGGAGGGAGAGGAGGATGTGAGGGTTTAGGATGTACAGGAGGGAGAGGAGGATGTGAGGGTTTAGGATGCACAGGAGGGAGAGGTGAACGTGAGGGTTTAGGATGTACTGGAGGGAGAGGAGGATGTGAGGGTTTAGTATGTACAGGAGGGAGAGGAGGATGTGAGGGTTTAGGACGTACAAGAGGGAGAGGAGGATGTGAGGGTTTAGGATGTACAGGAGGGAGAGGAGGATGTGAGGATTTAGGATGTACAGGAGGGAGAGGATGATGTGAGTGTTGAGGATGTACAGGAGGGAGAAGAGGATGTGAGGGTTTAGGATGTACAGGAGGGAGATGAGGATGTGTGGGTTTAGGATGTAAAGGAGGGAGCAGAGGACGTGAGGGTTTAGGATGTACAGGAGCAGCAGAAGGATATGAGGGTTTAAGATGTACAGGAGGGAGAGGAGGATGTGAGGGTTTAGGATGTACAGCAGCAGCAGGAGGATGTGAGGGTTTAGGCTGTACAAGAGGGAGTGGAGGATGTGATTGTTTGGTATGTACAGGAGAGAAAGGAAGATGTGAGAGTTGAGGATGTACAGTAGGGAGAGGAGAATGTGAATGTTTCGGACGAACAGGAGGGAGAGGAGGATGTGAGGGTTTAGGATGTACAGGAGGGAGAGGAGGATGTGAGGGTTTACGATGTACAGGAGGGAGAGGAGGATGTGAGGGTTTAGGATGTACAGGAGAGAGGAGGATGTCAGGGTTTAGAATGTACAGGAGGGAGAGGAGGTTCTGAGGGTTTAGGATGTACAGGAGAGAGGTGGATGTGAGGGTTTAGGAAGTACAGGGGGAGAGGAGTTTCTGAGGGTTTAGTATGTACAGGAGGGAGAGGAGGATGTGAGGGATTAGGATATGCAGGATGGAGTAGGATGTGAGGGTTTCGGCTGTACAGGATCAGCAGGAGGATGTCAGGGATTAGGATGTACAGGAGGAAGAGGAGGATGTGAGGATTCAGGATGTACAGGATGGTGAGGAGGATGTGAGGGTTTAGGATGTGCAGGAGCAGCCGGAGGATGTGAGAGTTTCGGATGTACAGGAGGTGTAGGAAGATGTGAGGGTTTAGGATGTACAGGAGCAGTAGAAGGATATGACGGTTTAAGACGTACAGGAGGGAGAGGAGGATGTGAGGGTTTAGGATGTACAGGAGGGAGAGGAGGTTCTGAGGGTTTAGGATGTACAGGAGAGAGGAGGGTGTGATGGTTTAGGATGCACAGGGAGGAGAGGAGTTTGTGAGGATTTAGCATGTACAGGAGGGAGAGGAGGACGTGAGGGTTCAGGATGTACAGGAGGAAGATAAGGACGTGAGGGTTTAGGATGTACTGGAGCAGCAGGAGGATGTGAGTGTTAAGGATGTGCAGGAGATAGAAGAGGATGTGAGGGTTTAGGATGTCCAGGAGGGAGAGGAGGATGTGAGGGTTTAGGATGCACAGGAGGGAGAGGAGGATGTGAGGGTTTAGGATGTACAGTAGGGAGAGGAGGATGTGAGGGTTTAGGATGTACAGGGAGGAGAGGAGTTTGTGAGGATTTAGCATGTACAGGAGGGAGAGGAGGACGTGAGGGTTCAGGATGTACAGGGGGAAGATAAGGACGTGAGGGTTTAGGATGTACTGGAGCAGCAGGAGGATGTGGGGGTTAAGGATGTACAGGAATTGAAGAGGATGTGAGGCTTTAGGATGTACAGGAGGGAGAAGAGGATGTGAGGGTTTAGGATGTATAGGAGTGAGAGGAGGATGTGAGGGTTTAGGATGAACAGGAGGGAGATGAGGATGTGAGGGTTTAGGATATACAGGACGGAGAGTAGGATGTGAGGGGTTAGGATGTACAGGATCAGCAGGAGGATGTGAGGGATTGGGATGTACAGGAGGTAGAGGAGGATGTGAGTGTTTAGGATGTACAGGAGGGAGAGGAGGATGTGAGGGTTTAGGATGTACAGGAGGGAGAGTAGGACGTGAGGGTTTAGGATTTGCAGGAGCAGCCCGAGGATGTCAGAGTTTAGGATGTAAAGGAGGGAGAGGTGAACGTGAGGGTTTAGGATGTACAGGAGGGAGAGGAAGATGTGAGGGTTTAGTATGTACAGGAGGGAGAGGAGGATCTGAGGGTTTAGGATGTACAGGAGGGAGAGGAGGATGAGAGGGTTTAGGATGTACCGAAGGGAGAGGATGTGAGGGTTTAGGATGTACAAGGGGGAGAGGAGGATGTGAGGGTTTAGGATGTACCGGAGGGAGAGGAGGATGTGAGGGTTTAGGATGTACAGGAGGGAGAGGAGGATGTGAGTCTTGAGGATGTACAGGAGGGAGAGGAGGATGTGAGGGATTAGGATGTACAGGAGAAAGAGGAGGTTCTGAGGGTTTAGGATGTGCAGGAGAGAGGAGGATGTGAGGGTTTAGGATGTACAGGAGGGAGAGGAGGTTCTGAGGGTTTAAGATGTACAGGAGGGAGAGGAGGATGTTAGGGTTTAAGATGTACAGGAGGGAGAGGAGGATGTGAGGGTTTATGATGCACAGGAGGGAGAGGAGGATGTGAGGGTTTGGATGTACAGTAGGGAGAGGAGGATGTGAGGGTTTAGAATGGAAAGGAGGGAGAGGAGGTTCTGAGGGTTTAGGATGTACAGGAGAGAGCAGGATGTAGGCGTTTAGAATGTACAGGGGGGAGAGGAGGATGTGATGGTTTAGGATGTACAGGGAGGAGAGGAGTTTGTGAGGGTTTAGCATGTACAGGAGGGAGAGGAGGATGTGAGTGTTTAGGATATACAGGACGGAGAGTAGGATGTGAGGGTTTAGGCTGTACAGGATCAGCAGGAGGATGTGAGGGATTAGGATGTACAGGAGGAAGAGGAGGATGTGAGGATTCAGGATGTACAGGAGGGTGAGGAGGTTGTGAGGGTTTAGGATGTGCAGGAACAGCCGGAGGATGTGAGAGTTTAGGATGTACATGAGGTAGAGGAGGATGTGAGGGTTAAGGATGTACAGGAGATAGAAGAGGATGTGAGGCTTTAGGATGTACAGGAGGGAGAACAGGATGTGTGTGTTTAGGATGTACAGGAGTGAGAGGAGGATGAGTGGGTTTAGGATGAACAGGAGGGAGAGGAGGATGTGAGGGTTTAGGGTGTACAGGAGCAGCAGAAGGATATGAGGGTTTAAGATGTACAGGAGTGAGAGGAGGATGTGAGGGTTTAGGATGAACCGGAGGGAGAGGAGGATGTGAGGGTTTAGGATGTACAGGAGGGGGAGGAGGATGTGAGGG